>NW_012192585.1:540172-541559 GCF_000956335.1 Plasmodium fragile | reverse complement strand
AAAAAAAAAAAAAAAAAAACACATTCACATTTAACAAGTTTTCATCGAACAAATTGGTGAATTCCTGTTGGCGTTAAAATAATCGGGCGGGACTTGCAAAGAGGGGGTGTTGTTTTCCCCATTTATGCTCTACAATTTCGAACCCTTTCTCTTGTTCTACGTTCACCGTGTATGGACCTGCTCCCTGTCCGCCCACTGCGCCAGGACAAATAGAATGGACTTCATTCGAGTCAGTACATTTCTCCCTCGTTGGGCTGCGGCAACCTGTTGTTCACACTCGAGAGCATCTCCTGTCTGAGCGCGATTAAAATCGTTTCGATGGTGTAGTTCCTGTTCCAATTTTTTAAAATCTGCAAATTATTCTTAACGACCTGTGTAGCAGAAAAAAAAAAAAAAAAAAAAAATTTTCAAATAATTACGTCAAGCAGGCTAATTATTATATCGTTTAGTGAGACGCCCATCAGATCCAAAGGACTCACCCGGCCGGCGCTGTCCACGCAGGACATCTCAATCTTCGTGTCAAACTTGACCGTGGGGGGCGCGTCAGGATAGCTGTCTCCACAAAATATGGTCAGCGAATAAATCCTGTTTTCGAACACAGTCCCCGGCTGCCCAAATATCGTGCAGGACCAATTTGAAAGAGTAATGTCATCAGCACTCTCCAATCCGAAAGACACTCCTTCACTGACGTTTCCCTTCTGCCCTCGCTCCAGCTCGTCCAGCAGGCGAAAGCTCCGCGGTACAATTACCTGATACGAGCGAAAAAAAACATATATATATGTATGTACTATGCACATGGTCTTTACCACCCCCGTGTGTAACCCTTATTGGGGTTCCCCATTCCACAGTTTAACAAACGGAACAAGGAACAAAGTGACAAAAATGATTTCTCCTCCTCTCACACATCACATGGTGTAGCAACTGTCCGGAGGGAGGAAGATGACGTACACAACACGTGAACAAGCAAGTGGTGCTTGTGTAGGGAGGGGGCTTTAACTCCCTCCTTATATATTATCACAACCTATATCTTCTTACATCGCTCATTTTGAGGGGGGTGCGGTTGAGTTATCCTTTCCTTCACGTAAAGGCTCAAGATAATTTTACTACTACTTTAATTTGAATAGCTTTTTGCTAGTTCCCCTTTGGCTCTGTTTTTTTTTTTTTTTTTACGTCAAGGGGGAACTTTCCTTGTGGATTCGGTGTACTGAGCAGTGGGAGAACAGGCTTTTGAAACAGAATAAGCCACAGATGTATGTATTCGAAAAAAGAGTTTCCTCCGCTCAGGTTGCAAATGCTTGAGCGTTTATACTTGGACTGGTACGATGTTGAGATGGAGAGTGGTTTACCTGTGGCTAATGCCCCAGTGGAAGAAGCCCCAAGATATGTA
>NW_012192585.1:538739-540072 GCF_000956335.1 Plasmodium fragile | reverse complement strand
CGATGAGCAACAATCCACCAGGCGGGACAAAGCAAATCGCTACGTGGGGAAAACGCGCAAAGCCCAGTTCGGTCTCCACGCGGGGCACAAATATTGGCCATACCTCTAGCTCGTGCAATCGTTTAGCAATTCCGCGCGCGAAAAAAAAAAAAAAAAAAAAAAAAAAAAAAAAAAAAATACAAAAACGAACGTCAATGTGAACAAAGCACGAACGTCCCGCGAACGTAAACAGAACGCGAACCGAGCGTCAGTTTCACGTGAACATGTTTGGACGCCCGTTTGCATATCGTTACAAACGTTTCAGTCAGCCTTCTTACAAAAGGGCAAGTCGAACTGAGACAGCATATATATGCGTGAAAATGCAAAAAATAAAATAAAGTAAAAAAAAAAAACGGGGCAACCTTTTCGCGCTCTCCCGTTTGTGTGTATTTTTATTTTACACGACCCGCACACCGACTCTCCTCTTACCGCCCGAGCGAGGAGAGAGCCCTTATGTACAAGAACGGTCACGCGCACGACGGAGATGCAAACGCAGTTCCTTTTTCTTCATGTACGCACATGTGTATGTCCTATATGTGACCCTCCTTTCCTGCACAAATGGAGGAGATCTGCGTGTACTTATAAGAGAGTCATTTCTTGAAGGGGCAAGAGGAGAGAGGCACCATTGCACACACTCCTCGGTGAAGGGAAATCCTCCACACGGATGAGACCAAAATGAGGAATACATTTTTACCTACTTAAAAACTTCATTTTGAATTTTTTTTTTTTGTTTCACTAGTTATATGTTACGTGAAGGGTACAGCGACCTGTCCAATGTGGGAGGTGCGAGGTTGGAATTCGAAACGAAGCGGTAAAGGCCATATGCCAATAAAAGTACACACACGTGATGGGGAAAAAAAAAAAACGTTGCACACACGTGATGAGAATAAAAAAAAAAAAAAAAAAAACACATTCACATTTAACAAGTTTTCATCGAACAAATTGGTGAATTCCTGTTGGCGTTAAAATAATCGGGCGGGACTTGCAAAGAGGGGGTGTTGTTTTCCCCATTTATGCTCTACAATTTCGAACCCTTTCTCTTGTTCTACGTTCACCGTGTATGGACCTGCTCCCTGTCCGCCCACTGCGCCAGGACAAATAGAATGGACTTCATTCGAGTCAGTACATTTCTCCCTCGTTGGGCTGCGGCAACCTGTTGTTCACACTCGAGAGCATCTCCTGTCTGAGCGCGATTAAAATCGTTTCGATGGTGTAGTTCCTGTTCCAATTTTTTAAAATCTGCAAATTATTCTTAACGACCTGTGTAGCAGAAAAAAAAAAAAAAAAAAAAAAA
>NW_012192585.1:531542-535899 GCF_000956335.1 Plasmodium fragile | reverse complement strand
TTTTTGTTTCCCTAAACGAGGCACAGCAAAACCGCTTCCGCAGCGCACTTTATAATATTCCTTTTCGCAGAGATGTAATGTAGTCATTCACTGCGACTTAGGGGTGGACTTGGTTTAATCGTTTTATTAAAATTTTTCTCAGGGTGGGTAAGAAGTACGTAAGTTTTTTTTTTTTTTTTCTCTGTCGCGCAACTTTTTACTGCGTAAGGTTACCACTACATGTAATGGTGTCAATCGGGGGTAAGTGTACTTGCCTTCCCCCCCTTAGCGTTACTCTGAACGGTGGTGCGTGCTTCCTAACATTGCGCATCGGGGGGAACAAGTAAAAAAAAAAAAAAAGTGTAGGAGGTTCAGCAGCAGGTGTAGAGTGCGCGGATTCAAACTGCCACACAGGCACCACCAACATGTTGTGTAAACAAGCGAACCAAAAAATGGGGCAACAAATGAACAAAGAAGAAGGAGGCCCCCTCCGGGAACACCTTGTTGACCCATGTAGCCATTTTCACGCATCGCGCTATTCTGTCCCTGTGGCGCCGTCTTCGCTGCGAAATGGACGTTCAGCCAAACAGTCTAGCTTCCCATGGTTAACTCCACGTCAAGCGTTGGTTCCACCACCACTTATGTTGTTCCGTTTTATCGCCTCGTTTGTGTTTCCATCGAGTAAAATATCCCCCCCAGTTGGCGGACACTGGTTGGTAAAACATGTGCCAAACGCGGATGGAACAGAGCCATAGTGGACAGGAGCAAGTGCAAAAAAAAAAAAAAAAAAAAAAATCTCCCACCTTGACTTCTTCCCCCCCAATAGCCCGTCTCCTTTTTTGGGGGCATCCATTCTCTACTTCTACAACGTGCATTACAGCGACGAACGGGTGCATACATATTTTTGAGCTCCGCTTTTGCGTGGAAGCCATCGGTATGTAATGTGTCCACGCGCTTGACACATTTCACCACACGTAAGAGGTGAACAGGAAAAGGGTTAAACGGGGGAACACTGCATGTACGCCCTCGTACACACAATCATACGCACGTGCATATATGCCCTCATGCGAAGCAACTGGTCCTGCGAGAAATTGTGCGACGCGATGATTTCAGTGCCCACTTGGCGCGCGTGTGTGCAATTTTTTTTTTTTTTTCTCCCCCAAATTTCCGTCACGCTTCCCTCCAAAAGAGGCAATTTTATTTCTCGGTTTTTCATGCACGCATCTGGTGGTCCACTCGAAATGTGAAAAGGGGGTCAGCAGTCACATGTGTATGTTTGACCTCGCGTGGGAGGGAATTCTGACAATGTGTCTGCCCGTCCATGTCCCTGGTCGCGACAAAAATATTGAATGTGATTAACCATCTTGGGAGGCAAAAAAAAAAAAAACAAAAGGGGGTTCTCTCCACGCGCCTTGCTGTGGATTCAATTGTATACTCGGTGGGGATGTTCGAATAGGACTCCTTAACTGAGCGCTCACCGTAGTAGTTCCTACGTGGACGTGAAGAAGGGCTACTTCTCCCTCGCCGCGATAATCAAAGGAAGGAAGGGAAAAAAAAAAAAAAAATGAAAGTATTCATCCACAACGTAAATACCTACACAGGGAGCTGCCTGTGCGAAACGTTCAAAGAGGTGAGGAATGAAAAGACGGAGGTATATGGAACTGTGGTAGAGCCAAGCAAAGGGAAGAATGGCCTCAAGTATGATTATGGGGAGGTCACAAAGGTGGTGTCGAGGATCCCCAAGGACAACATTGTGAAGCAGCTACTACAATGCGATTTAATTATATTTGATTTAAACAATACGAATGTGGAGGAACTAGAATATATTATACGGAAGGTCAAGTATGAGCAGCTGAAGAAGGATATCACCTTGGTGCTCATTTCCTCTGTCATGACTTGGAACAAGACCAAAAGGAAATTTTCTCTCCAGGGGGAGAATAGCTATACTGAATCTGTGGGAGAAACAAAAGGGGAACATGTTTCAGCGGAAGACTCCACCTACAGTGGTACCACTAAACACATCAACGTGCCGGAAGTCTTCACAGAAAAGGATTACATGAAAAGAACACCCTCTAGACAATACGAGCAACACAAAACTATTGAAACTCTAATCTTATCGCTGAACTCAAGGAACAAACTAAGCACATATGTGGTGGCATCAGGGATCATGTATGGAAATGGGGAGAATATATTTTTTCCTATTTTTAAAAATGCTTGGCTAAGTGCAGACAATCATATAATAGACCAAGGAAATAACTTTATTCCTCTTATTCATGTGAAAGGTCTGTGTCAGTTCGTGAAGGAGGTGTATTTGAGACAGCCACTAAGGAAATACCTCATTGCTGTGGATGACGAACATCTAACTCAGAAGAGATTAATTACAACGGTTGGAGATTTCGTGTCTGAAAATTCCACGTACCTTAGCGTGTCTCCTCACGATTCGTTGCTCTTTGATTACGCGGAGGTCATGTGCGTCAACTTGAGGTTCTCCTGTTCGCAGTTGTGGGAGGGAAGCGATGGAGAGGGTGAACAGGCGGGGGGAGGTGAACACCATGAAGAGGGTGGAGAGGCGGCAGACGATGAGCATGATGAGGAAGAAGAAGAGGAAGAGGATGAGGAGGACGACGAAGAAGATGTGGACAAGTCGGACGAAACGCAAGATGAGGACAAGCCAGACATGGACCAACTGGATGACAACACGCACCTCGCCAAGAAGAAGGGAACCAACCAGGAGGGGCAGCACACAAAAGGTCAACGATTCACATTCCACTGCAGCGACGGGTTCACAAAAAACATTTCCACCATAGCCACGGAGTTCTGCCAATACAGAAATTTGAAGCAGCTGAGGGTCCTCATACTTGGCCAGCCAGGAGTGGGCAAAACATTTATTGCCAACAAAATATGCCACCACTACAATTTGAACCTGTGTTCAATCTCCTCCCTCATTCAGGAGTTCAAACAGAGGGGGTACGATTTTCCCGAGTACTACAAGCAGTACTTAAGTGAACTAAATGACGAACAGGAGGGGAAGAAAAACAAGAAACATGTAAAGGGGGGCGTAACGGGAAACTCCAAGCTGACCCTTCCAGACCTGACGTCCCTGTTTTATCAAAAGCTGCAAAGCAACGAGTGCAAATTTAGGGGCTTCGTTTTGGACTTCTTCCCGCGAAATTATGAAGAGGCGGAATACTTCTTTGGGCGCCACGGGGGGAATCTGACTGCGGACGGTAATGAAGTGCATCAGCCAGACGGGGACAGCACGAACGAGCTGGAGACGCAACAGAAGGGGGACGGCGAAACGAGCGCAGCAAATGAGGTGGATGAAGCGGAGGAGGTGGACGAAGGTCACACGCCAGGGAAAACCGACAACGACATCACGCAGGCGACAACCCCTGAAGGAGGAAACACCTCAACGGGGGCTACTCCAAAAGGAGGCTCAAAGGAAATCCCAGACGAGGCAAATAAAAACGCCCCATTGCCCGAATTTGTCATCGTGTTGAAGTCCCCTGAGGAGCTGTGCAGAAGCAGAATGATGAATCTAGCAGAGGAAGAAATAATAAAAGAACACAACGACGAAAGCGGATTTGACAGAAGACATAAAAAATATGTAAAAGAAAATTGCAGAAATGATTACTTTGAATTTGATCAGAAAAAGTCTATTGAAGATTATTTCCTCGAAAGAGAGGTAGAAGTATTCAATGTTCAAATAAATGAAGACTCTTCATTAGATGATATACTCACAAATATATACATTTACATGGAAAAAAATGTTAAGTTTGATAATTTCCTTCCATCTCGTGAGGAAATGTTGAAAGACAAATTGCAGCAAGAGGAGAAGGAACTTTGCCTCGAAAAGGAAAAACTTGTGATGAAGGAAAATCAACTCATTGGGGAAGAGATTAGCAAAAATGATGAATTAATAAAAGCAGAGAAAAAGAGACAGGAACTTCTTCTGGAACATCAACAGCAGTACTTTCATAACCAGTCTATCCCCCTGAGATTCTACTTGATTAAGAATATTTTGCCCATTTTAACAGACGCCCTGATACACATTTGTCGAACCAAGCCCAAGAACCCCTGTCTGCACATCGCGCAGTATTTGCTGGAAAACGCGCACAAGTACAACGTCGAGGAGGCTACGCTGGACATGCTGCGATTGGAAGAGTCGGGGTCTGACGCAGCGCGTGCCCACCGGGGTTGAGGAGCGCGCCAGCACGCAAACGTCTCCTTACCGCGTCGTGCGTCACGTGGACAACATTGTTACCCTTTTGTCGACCATTGTGTAACCCATTTGCACACAATTTTGCGCACAATTTTTAGTCACTTTTCAGCCTTTTTTTTTTTTTTTTTTTTTTTTTTTTTTTTTTTTTTTTTTTTT
>NW_012192585.1:527606-530015 GCF_000956335.1 Plasmodium fragile | reverse complement strand
ACCCATTTGCACACAATTTTGCGCACAATTTTTATTCACTTTTTTTTCTTTTTTTTTTTTTTTTTTTTTTTCTAGCTTTTTTTTTTTTTTTTTTTTTTTTCGGGCTTTTGTTCGAACAGGTTACTAAAAAAAAAAGATCGTGCAAACGTTGCAAAATGTGTATTCCCCCCGGGCGCATTCATCCACCGAGGGACAAGTTCAAGTTGGCGCTGGATTTAATGACCAGAACGCACACTTGAAGGAAAATAAACAGAGTGTGTACTATGCAGGCCAATACATTCACCGTCTTCTTAGTAAAATGAAACATAAAAAAAAAAAAATTGGAAAATATTTGCACACATCTGTTTGTGAAGAAGTCATACACAAATACACTGTACAAGGATGATAAACATCCTACAAGAAAAAAAACATTTTTATCGACATAGAAAGTTTTAATCGTTTGGTTAAATTTCTCCTCGTGTTGGCTCCTAATGGGTGGTGCTTCCATTTGCTGCGATGTGGCTTCGTGTGCATTTTCCTCAGGGCCTAACGTGGGTGCTGCTCCTTTTTTGCTTTTTTCCTGTTTCGCCTGAACGTGGTCATACACACTTGAGGCGTGCCTCTTTTTGTCGCTGCCGTTAAATGCAGTGTATGCCTCATTTTGAAAAATCCTTCTCGTCTTCGACAAGGCGGTTCTCCAAAACTTGGCATGGTGCAATGTGTTCATTAACATTTTGCATGCAAGACGTGCTCCTCCTTGCTGGTTTCGAAAATGCATTCATTACCTATTCGCACCTCTCGGCGAAATGGGCGTGCTGTACGAAAAAAAGGGGTCTCCACCCAGAACAACCCACAGCGTATCCCCCTGTGACCGCAAAGGTTTATCCACTTTGTGAAGGCTCCACAGTTCACGTGCCTCTTTTCGGAACCCCGCCGACGGTGCTTCTTATGTGTACCTCTTGGACGGTTTGTTCTTTTTTGCCTTAAGTTAATGTTTTTCCCTCATGTGAATCATGCACAACACAAACACGTACAAATGGCTCACCTGCACGGGAGCTTAAACTGCTCTGTTCTCTTAGCAGCGCTGACGTGTGCTCGATACGCATTATGAACGCTCCGCAGATGGGCACTTACAACGCGCGCATACCCAAGCAGAACTCCGGGGGTGCACAAAAAACAGTCGAGATACGATAAAATGTTCGTATACACCGCAAAAAATGTGCGAGCTAAAACGTATGTCGAAAAGTATACCCCTGTCCTGTGTGTGCACAAGATTAGGCTCTTCCAACATGTTCATCAAATCGGCAAAGGAACAAAAAAGGGGTAAAGCAAAAAAGAACTATATGTTGTTCTATCCATTTGTGCGAATTTTCGAAAAAAAAAAAAAAAAAAAAAACTGCACAGGTCAGGTAAAATGATAATAATATTCAAAAATTACATGCACGTGCAGCTACATTTGTGCAAAAATAAAAAAAAAATTCTGCACTAATTTTCCAAAATGGAAAAAAAAAAAAAAAATAGCTATTTTGATTTTGCAAAGTTCATTTCCAGCGAAAAACACAAAATGCACGTTAAACGGATGACTTGCAAATGGGGTTCTCATTCCGGTTTTGTTAACTCTGTCCCCCCTTTTTTTCATGTGCCCTTCAGTGTGTACAGTTGCTGAGGGGACACTGCTCAAGAGGGCACTCCGTGCAAAGGCGCCTCGGACACGTCAGTACCAATGCTTCTGCTCGACATATTTCTTCGCATCTCGAAACATTTTCCACAAAATCAAATTCGTTATTGCAAAGGGCCATATCCACCACCAGACATAGGATGAAAATTTGGCCCACCATCTGGCCAAGGCCATGTGCCAAAACGGGTACATAATTTTCTGTTGGAAGGGAGAGACGGTTTGTTGAATGTACCCACCATAGGCCGTATGTCTATTTCTCCACATCATCTCAGCTTCGGGGGGGACTGGGTACGACCCCAAAGGCTTCTGCTCAAATTTCGGGGTCTCCTTCTTCACTACATTGTCTCGAAGCGCGCTCCTTTGGAAGCATATGTAGTTCTTGCCTGTGATTATCACCCTGTTCTTTGCGTCCAACAGCTTACGCCCCTGCAGCAAGGTTTTCATCACCATGTTTGTCGTCCGTGTTATCGTTAGTACGTACGTGAGTCAACACGTATGTAGTACACAATCTTGCGCATGCCCTTTAGGCTTCAAGCGTGTTCTGTGCATATGACAAACTACACCTTCGTATTCTCTTCTAATTCACATGTACGTGAAAATATGCGTTTTTGTGAACGCAAAAAAAAAAAAAGCTTCCCCTTCTGCGACTGAAATGCACACCCACTCCCATTCAACGAACGAAATGGGTAACAAAATTACACGCGTATTATTACTTACCGGTTGGGAAAAAAAAAAAAAAAAAAAAAAAAAAA
>NW_012192585.1:520683-526331 GCF_000956335.1 Plasmodium fragile | reverse complement strand
AAAAAAAAAAAAAAAAAAAAAAAAAAATATTAAAACAAATGAACAATTACGTATGTTCTTTCGTGGAGGCCAAGTTCAACTCGTGGCGAAAAAACAGAAAAGAAAGCGGAAAAAAAAAAAAAAAATAAATGCACATAAGATGTACACATAAACGTCATGTCGCCAATCGCGAGCAGCTGCCTTTCTCGCCGAAGCTCAACTTAAATTAAGCGAGAGGCATAGTCTTCTTTTTTTTTCCCCAACGGGGCAAACGCTGGAACGGGTGAATTGACACAAGCTGAGGGGATGTTTTCTTCCGCACGATGATCGATCTGCCAACAATTTTGCCTCCCTTTGGTTTTCCCAAACCCGGCAACAGTGATGTACCTTTGCGTTTATTACATCCCTCTTGTGCTTCATTATACAATTATGAGTGACAGCAAAAAAAAAAAAAAAAGGAACAACTGGTGCGATCATTTATATTCTTTGCTCATTTTTACACTTTTGCAGATATCCTGCACTGCATTAATATTATGTGCTGACGAAGGAGTTTTTTTTTTTTTTTTGTTCAAAGTGTGAAACTCGTTGTTTGGTTTCGCCAAATCAACGAATGTGTGTGTGTGCATGGAACTTCACTTATGTGTCATCTCACGAATGTAAAAAGTATACACATCATGCTTGGGGCACATGCCAGGCATGCAACAAAAAAAGGGTGGACACAGCAACAGCAGTTAGCAACAGCACTCGGCAGGCGTAGAGAGTGCGGACCTGCAGATGATGCAGCCCGGGCCCGCGCGTGCGGCAAATGATAAAGTGAAAAGACGCAAAAAAAAGCAAAGCTTCACAAAATGAAGGACAAATTGGAACGCATTCTCTGTCCAACCCTCTTCCTGTTCAAAATGACGCAAAAAAAAAAAAAAAAGATATTCCAAAAAAGGAACAACGGTATGCACAAAAAGGTTTTCCAAAAAAAAAAAAAAAAAAAAAATTTAATTTAAAACAGTGCGGTGTGGTGACATTATTGTGTACCCACTCGGCATACATAAACTCTGTTCCGCAAAATGCTTCCCACGCTGCATCCACCTCATCAGTCGGCGACTTTTTTCCTCTTGTTGTGCTCATCATCCGTTCTGTCGATTATTTTGTTGAAACTCCACAGCTGTTAAAAAGGGGGGGAAGCGGTGTGAGAAAAATGAGGCCAAGTAAAATCCACAAAAGGGAACATAAAAAGGGAATATATATACACTTGTACACATTTACATATCTCACTGGGCGGTTGCGCACCTCATTACGCCGCATACTCACCATGGAGGGGTTCGTGTATGCACGAAAGGAATCCTTGACCTGGGAGATACCTGCATCGATTTCCCTAACGTCCTTCTCGAGGTTCTCACAAAATTCTTCATCATCGTCAGACGAATCTATACAAATATCGTCCAAGTAAAACGTATGGTAGGGTAGCAGATAGGCCAGGATCTCCTTTGCATCATAGTACTTTTCATTGTTAAAAAAAATGTGAGAAAATTGTTTGTCCTTATTTGTGGTGCTTGAATAAATCTGCTTCCTGTCTTCGTGATAGTAATTCAGAACTCGCTTGCGCTCAGTAGCTAGCTTTTTTTCAAAATTCACAAGCTTAACAAAAGCCGTTTTTTCCAACATGTCTCTGTCGTTAATATAATTGTTTATGTTGTCACTGTGGTGGACGCTGAATTCTTTTTTGAGGAAATCTAATGTCTTCTCGTAGTAGTACTCGTTGCCCTTATCTTCTTCAACCTGAACCGTAGGGTTCACCACCTCCCCCTTCTGCTGAGCATCCTCATGGTTTTCTTTCCATCGAACCATCTTCCCTACGGTGTCTATACCTTTGCTGTTGTATCCTTCCTCCCCCACGAGACCTCGTCCAGACTCCCCCACCTGCTGCTTCCGATTCTGTTCCGCGTTACCCATTCGGTGGTGAGCATTTGATGCATCATTTGGTGAGAAGCCTGTGCCGTAAAATGAACCGTTCACCACTTCGCCGCCCTGAGCAAGTTTCCTTGCGCTGTTCACCCCACTGGGGGACTTGGCCAGCAGGTCCTCTTCGTACTTGTAATGACTGCCTGCATTGGCCTGGTCCATTTTGTTTGCGCCCCCTACGCCATTGTACATATTGAAGTAGGATTGATTAGTAGAGTAGTCTCCCCCTTTTTTCCTTCCACCAGCATTTTTGTTTTGTGTAAAATGTATATCATTTAATTGGTATTGGTAAGGGTGCATTAGGTTGTTTGGCAAATGTGGTCGTGTGCCTTGGGCTGGGGAAAATGCTTCAGAGGGGAAGGAGTAATCATGACTTTTATTCATTCCTCCAGGGGTAGTTACTACGGTCCGATTTGTTCCACTGTTGCTATTCACATGCTGGTCATACCCATATGGTAGGGTTGGCAATGAGGAGGCATTACCTGTGTATGGGTCTCCCACAATTTGATTATGATTGTAATTTTTATTATGCTGCATGTAGTTACCCTTTGGGTCGACATAAGTCCTACCCGTTTTGTCCTCAAACGATGAGACGTTTCCCTTTCCGTTGTTCATATGAAGATCGGTGGGTGTTGAATTAACATAATAATTTTGCTTAGCAAAATTGGTCATGTGTTTTTCTGCAGGGGGAAGATACTCTACATTGTGACCCACCCCATGGTTAGTTACGTACTGACTGGAGTGACCTCTACTTATGTTAACGTTACTATTGTTATGTGTCCTCCCATGACCCCCGCCACCATACGTATCATTGGCACTGGTGTCGTAAGTGTTGCATGGGTAGGATGGGTCTGACTTCATCTGCTTCACGTGTGAGTGGTAGAGCTCTCCATTGGGGTAGGCGTAGTTTTCCTTTTGTTGGCACATGCCAGGTCCACCAAACTGAGGGTCGAATTGGGGTGGGGGCATGTCAACAGGGGGGACCCCTACCGGGTGCACTCCTACCGAGTGAATATTCGAAGCGCTAGGTCCCGCTTCACCCACACCCGTTACGCCATGCGGAAAGTGCACCCCTGGGTCTGCGGGCTGGGTCATTAAACCATTTGCGCCCTTTTCAAAATCCATCTGTCTGACCGAACCATCCGCACGGCTACCCGTATTGACTTCTTCACAATTCCCCAAGGGGGGAGATATGTTAGTGCACCCCTCCTCCGTGTTAACGCCTTGGCTGTAATTCAGCCCTACGTCATTTGTCACAGGGGCGGAGGCTGTGTCATTTTCTTTTGGCCCTTCACTGTTGGGTGGATCTTCAGATTCCTTGCTGCTTTTCTTGTCACTCTGAAAAATTTTTAAGAAGTTCATTCTGTCCGTTGGGCAAAGGTTACACGTGGCGTTGTTTTGGTCAGGTGAGTCTGACGTCCCTTCCCCTTCAGCGTCGTCCTCTTGTTGGAAGAGTGTGTTGGGGGTGTGTGTTTCCACCTGGGAGTGCTATGCCCTTCACCCGTTACGCTTCTGAGGAGGTACCTATATCTAACTCAGTTCTTCCTCTTCAATTATAATATGTCCTTCTTTTACGTTCTTTTTTTTTTATTCTTTTTGGCTTGGCCGCGGATCATCTGGCTAGCTCATTCAGGCTGCATTAGTAATACAATCGGCAGAGCGTCGTCGATCATATGCACTTGTAGCAGCTTCTGTTCAGCCACCAATTTCAACCGCGTACATAATCACCATGGCAGAGTGACGCTACAACGACTTGTGACCACAAAACAGTTGTCACCGGGGTGGGAAAAAAAAAAAAAAAAAAAAAAAAAAAAAAAGTGCTGCAAAGCGAATCACAATATGAGAGACTGACCAGCCAAGTATTGCGTCCAATTGACTGGGGAAAATGCCACTCAAGAGCGGATAATAAAAACGGACGCCCTCATTCGTAAACATTCAAACATGCGCAGTTTTTTCACCTTATGCTGCCAAATGAAGAGTGAGGCGGCATTGTTTTTGTATCATTTTTCTCTACCCCCCTGTTCTTTTTTTTATTTTATTTTTCATTTCATTCGTACGTACAAAAATGATCCTTTTTTTTTTTTTTCATGCGAAGGGAAAAATAAAGGAAAAGAGTAAAAGGCGATTTTATTTAACAGGAGGTTTATATTATTTTCCTTTCGACCTGCGCGATGTTCAGTTGAGTGCAGGTGGCCAAAAATAGTTAGGAGAAAATATATATGCCGCAAAAAAAAAAAAAAAAAAAAAAAAAAAAAATATGCCCTATTGGGGCTATGCTGCATGCCGTTATGTGAGTAAAAAAAGGGAGCAAAAAAAAAAGACTCCCATTTTACATGTATTCGTAAAAGAGTTTTTTAAAATGCTTCCTCCCCACTTAATGCATATAAGCGCTTAATTTCAGAAAAGGCGTTCGAGTTGGGTAAAAAGTGATTTATCCCGGGGAATGTAGTCTCAACGGGAAAAGAGGCCACGACAAAACTGTTGTTGCATCCCCCAATGAGGGAATAAAACACGTCTCCTGTTCATTTCAACAAAGAAGTAAAAAAAACAAAGAAACAAGCAGTTGAAGAAAAGTGATAAAATGACGGGTGTTCTCGCTCAGCACGGCAACAAAAAAAGTATGCCACGTGTGCGATCTGCACAGGTGTATGTTATGCCTGAACGGGATATATCGGCGGGGTTATACCTTCCACACGTATACATCAGGCAGACCTCCTTAAAGGTGAGTGAGCCTCCGCCAATAGGAAAACGACACACATGCGTAGGAAAATGGATGAAACCCTCATCCACGCTGTTAACCAGTCGCGTTGTGCTGGGGGTGAAAACACCTATGTTGAAACAACCCCACGAATGAAACATTTCACGATGGAAAAAAAAAAAAAAAAATGCACCAATTCATATCCCTCATGAATACAAAAAAGGGTTTCAGAGTGACGTTTCCATGTCGAGCTTGGGTCGGTTGTACTCCCCTCAGGGTGGAAAAATAGGAGGGCAATTTTTAATGTCTTTTTTTTTAACTCATCGTACATTTGTTGACGATTGTCCTAATGGTGGCCGCTACGGGGGAATGGCCCTCTCTGATTGATGTGGTTCCTGGTAGAAGGGGCTAACCCACATGGGGCATTTTTTCACAGTCAATCTTGCCGCTCCCTTGAGGCTGATGGATCAGGGAGGGGAACTCTAAGTGGGAGAATTTTAAAATGGGGTCAGCTTCCACCCCGACCCTGCAGAGGACAAACCTGAACCTCAGACCCACCACACAACACACGTGATGGATATTGCGTAGGCTCGTCCTCCACCTTTACTTTTATCAAGTAACAGGTGTAGATGCGTAGCAATATGCCCCACTTAGTCATAATCATCGGCTTTGCGTTGTTTCTTTTATACGGAAGGATAATGCAGGTTGCGCTCTGCGATGGTGTTCTTTCATTGGTTACCCCTGGCATACGTACCTTCATTTGATGCACCCATTTAACATCCACACATTTCTAATTTCAATTTGGTTGCTGAACTCACTAGGGTTATCTTTTTTTTTTTTTTTTTTCCCCATCCCCTTTTTATAAGTATTCTCATTGCAGAGATTTCTCCACTGTTGGCAATTTTGCACTCGGCAATTTTTTTTCCGTGAGGTCATGTTACTTGTTTGCTATATTTATTCTGCGGTTATGCTCTTTTTTTTTTTTTTTTTTTTTTTTTTTTTTTTTTTTTTTTTT
>NW_012192585.1:509298-517181 GCF_000956335.1 Plasmodium fragile | reverse complement strand
TTTTTTTTTTTTTTTTTTTTTTTTTTTTTTTTTTTTTTTTTTTTTTTCTGGCGATCCCCATTTTCATTTTAGATCCGCCGTTGCGTCATCCCCAAGGAGAAAAAAGAGAAACACCGGCCGTTCTGCCTATGCGCTTTTTTTTCTTGCTCTTCTTTGTCCTCGCCCACTTAACTTTACGTTAGAGAGGTAGAAGTGGGATGAACTTTTCTCCGCAATAACGTTGTACATTTGTTCGTTGGCCTGATTTACCTGCCCTGTTCATATCATTTTTCGCCACGTTTTATACGCCGCATTTTATACCACTGTTTACGCAACATTTCCATCACTTCTGAAAGACCTGTGGGATTGCCGAATTTGATCTCGTGGGGTGCGTCAGTGGGATCAAACGAAATCACCTCTTTTGTAGGGAGCCGACTGGACGGCACACCGAGCCATAGCAGGTGTATAGAACTCGTGGCGAGCAAATGGCGGGATCCGTTTGGAACAGAAATAGCTGGCACTGGTAATGTGAAGGTGGAAAAAAAATACATGCGTACACGTGCACATATATATATATGTGCATGCAGATTATGTCTCATTGATAATGCAAACCTGCCATCCCATTTGCAACGCACTTGAGCTGGGCCTGCTCTATCCAGTGCTTGCTTTCATCATCCCGTCCGCCACCCCCTTGCAGGGAAGAGAAGAACTACAACAAATGGGGAGAGTCGTACATAAAAAATAAACTGTCCGATTTGAAAATCGAAAAGGAAGACTTTTCCGTCTACATTGACAGGGTGGACATTTCAGGAAATGTAACAACTGGAGGGGACATTGAGTTTCCCCCCGTTCGAACATGCATATAGGGGGGTCGGTCCCCTAGTGAGAGTCTTCTCCTTCGTGTTATGCGATGTCTGCATGGTTATGGCTCGTGTTGGGAACCCTTCTTTTTTGCCACCACCACGTCCCCCTTTTACAGCCTCACCACTTCACTCCATCACAACACCATCATGTCACCTCTACAACCGTGTAGGCCTCCGTGTCCATCCGGAAGGGAAAACAAATAAACTCCTTCGAGTACGTAATCAAATTCGACTGGGTCTTCTGCAAAACGGGGCAAAATGACGAATACCCTGGAGGGACTGCAGAGATATTGGACTTTTCAAATTGTTCCGTTGAGGTATCCACATGAGAAAGACCAGCAAGTGGTGCATTTCCAGCGGGGGGAGAACTCAAAACGACAAAAGAGTGGCGTAGAGAAGTGAACTGCTTCTCCCACCCAATTTACATCACCCTAACAGGAAGCAATATAATGAAGAAGCAAAATGATGCCATGGAGATTTACGTTTTTTTTTTTTTTTTTTTTTTTTCCCCACCACGTATTGTTGTTCCTTTTCCCCCTCTTCAGGACAACGACTACGCCATAAACATAGAGCTGATTGGAGACAAGGAGGAGTCTAAGCGGGCATACGATATTTTGAGGAAGGACGGAAAGGAGAAAATAAAAAATGCCTTGAAGAATTTCCCACAGGATCTACTGAAGCACGACTCAAACGAATGTAATTTTGGGCGCTCGGAGGAAGATGTGGTGGAAGTGACGCGCGGTGTGAACACGTGCCGGGCGTATGACCATGCTGGCTACACACACATACACACATATACATGAGATACTTGACTTTTTTTTCCCCCCACGGCGCAGCAAGCAAGGAACAGAAGATCCTGGCGGAGGAAGAGGAAAAACTGCAAAAGGCAAATGTGCAAAACGTGCACCAGAACCAACCGCAGGGCACAGCTGCGAACAATGCGAACATTGCGAACAGTGCAAACCACGTAAAGGAAAACAAAGAGGAGGAAAAAAAAGAAGGGTCCATTTGGAACATCAACAACTACCACTGGGAAGAGAAATGCCTAACCAAGTGGGCTCAGGAGGAATTAAAAAATATGCTGGACAGCTCCACAGTACAACTGAGCAATAACATTTTTTTGCAACTGTTCAGTTCCGAAGTGGATGGTGAAGCTTCTTCCAGCTTGCGAAAAAAAAAAAAAATAATAATTTACGACTTAAAAATTAATTGCGAATGGAAAGCCTTTAAAAAGAACAAAAATGGTCAAATCGAAATGGAAATCACGGGGCATGTCATTGTGAATGATATCATTTCGGACTTCTCCTCTCACGACGAAAGCAAGTACACATATCAGTTCGTCTTTGACAGTACCCATCCAGAGGGGGCGGCCATGAACGAGATCATAAAGACCGAGGGACCCGCGCAGATCGAGAAGATAATAGAAGCCTTTATTTCGAAGATGATGGAGAAGTAGTTCACACGGGGAGGTTATATGCCTACTCAGAGCAAAACGCGCCCCTAAATACATTTTTCCTTACACATGTGTGCGAAATGGTTCCTTCCGTGCTGCTCTTTTATAACCCTTTTAATTTTTTGCTTAAGGTTTTTTTTTTTTTGCGCACTGGTACCGCTACGTACAATATTGTGCACACAATGATGCTCGCGTTAGATACGTTTACATATACACACTACAACTTTGGTGCCCATCTAGCAAAAAATTTTGACACATTCGTACAACAGCAACTCTGCATGGTCTACACAAAATGCGCAAATTAATTCCGCCTTTTTTTTTCAATCAAGCTAAGGCGAAAACGATGCTGTAGCATAACAGCACGAGCTAGGGGTCACCCTAACAGCGGATGTCCTTCATCCCAGGTTTTTGCTTTTACGTCGATTTAACTGAGAAGGCCTAGTTGCTTCAGGCGCTCTTGGAGTTTTCCCTCTTCGTTCTCCTTCACCTGTGCGGTTAAAAGGGGGTATGCATTTGTTAGCAGCTAGCTATTTTGTTCAGTTCAGATAATCACATATTTTTTTTTTTTTTTTTTGCACACTTGTTCATATTTTTTTTCTCACTTTTTTGCACATTTGTCCACACCACGCGGTGCTTTTGTCATCCCGCCGCTCTGTCTTACCAAGTCGTCACATCCGCCGACAATCTCCTTATTGATGAATATGCGTGGCACGGAGCTCTTTCCTAAAAAAGAGAAATATTACGAGTCAAATGAAGTGTTAAGTCACGAGCTAGCTTTTTCTAGTGCCGCTCCTCACGATGGGCAAAATGCTCCCTACGCCGCAAAGTCTTCCTTTCCTACCTGTTAGGTCTTTTAAGTAGGCTTGGATGTCCGCCATGTTGGGGTTCTTCTCGATTTGTTCTACATGCTACATGAGGGGAAGAGAAGGTAAAAAAAAATTGTCTAACTTTTCAATTCCTACGTGCACATTGTACTGATGCGTCCATGTGATCATACAAGATGATGCTCACGTGTGTGAGTGGTGTTGGCCCACTTTGGAAATTGCTTACCATATTGCTCACGTTATATCCTTTCAAAATGGAGATGGCCTTCATGCAGTACGGGCATTCCCTATGGGAAGAAAAAAAAGGCAACAAGACGGTTGGACATGTGAGGAAATGCTCGATGCAACCTTTTCAATTTTTCCCTCTTATTTTTATTTGTTCTCATTGTAAAACACATAATGTTACGAAGACTATTTCCATGCTTACGTTTTCGAAAACACCGCAATGACATTTTCGTCTATAATTTTCTGCACAAATTTTTTGACTGCTTCGTTGTTGCACGCCATTTTTTCGAGAGGGGGGGATTTGCGCTGTAGCTGATTGTAAGATCGTGGGGGGGGTGCTTGTTATATGTCTGCACGCTTGTGCTGTTACGGCGAGAAAATTTCAAAGTACGGTATGCTTTCAAAATTTGTACTTTGCCGTTATGCCTGCGCTATTACGACGCTATTTGCTGAAATGCGGGACAATGGGCTATGCAAATAATTTGCTACTACAACTGCAGAGCTTTAAGGAACACGTATAGGAACAGCGAAATTTGTATGTTTTTAATAAAAGGGAGATGATATTATTCGTTCCTTCTTAACGTTTTGTGCTAACGAAATCAGCAATAATGATGATACGTATTCAGCATATTTTTTGAAAGTCCAATGCGTGATTATTCCTAACGTTTTTAGTGACGGGAAAAGGATTGTAATGTAAGAGCAACGCTAAAGGTTCCAAATTCAAAATTGCGTAAACCTAATTGTGCAGTAAAATCCTACATATGCTTGGAGTTCATCAGTTAAAAAAAAAATTGGGTGCATATATAAAGCGTTTTTTTTTTTTTGCTTCATTCATTATTTGATTACTTTAGGGCAATACAAAATGTCAGAGGGGCACCACCAGAAGAAAGTTACCTCGTACTCTCTGTCGCTATTACTATGGCTATCGGTGTCGGTGTCCCTGACGTTTGGCCACCTTGCCGGCCTTAGCCATATGCCGTTTTACGCATTTGCCGCTTCACTATTCACCGTTATGTTCCTATTTGTGCCGTGCCCTTATTAGGCTCCATTTTCGTAGCCCCTTTTTTTTTTTTTTTTTTTTTTTTTTCTTTCGTTTTCCTCATTTGCTCAACAATGTACATACAACAGGGCTGCCCAATTTTTTGTAAAACCTTTTTTATTAAAACTATCCCTGATAAAAACGCAAACGTGTGTGTTGCGTTATGCGTAGTTACAACCTCCTCATATGGGGTTTAACAAAAAAACAGTTAATTTTTTTTTTTTTCATTTTTTCCTGCGTCAATCACGTGTACGCTGAGGATGCAGTAAAAGGGTTGGCCCACTGGACCGCAACAGCTATACACATATGATGCAGCGGTAGCAGCTTATTTGCATAAACACGTATAGTTAGACCCGCATGCTGTTTTGTATGCCCGCCCACCGAACCAGCCCCTGTGTGGAGTGAGTATGTGGGGTGTCCTTCAGAGCATAGGCTCCTCCCTTTGTATACTCCTCCGCAACGCAGCACCGGGAGTTTATTTCGTTTTGTTACAAAAATTATGCTGTTAAGAAGGTTGTATAGGCGATCATGCCAGCCGCTGTTTTACGTCGCGTTGTGGTGAGGACCATCTTGAATGTTACTGCACGTTGCTCCACGCAGTTTCAAGCAACTGTACATTCGCGACGCTCCCTACACAGAGGATAGAAGACGCAGAGAGGTGAGGAGTTAACAGCCACGACGTGATACCGCACCCCCCTCCGTATAGACCCTCCTGCACCGAACATGAGGCGTTAAGTGCTCCGAGGAAAATGTGTTCGTGTGATCGTAACACTTGTTTGTGATTTTTTTTTTGCCTATTTTTTTTTTTTTTTTTTCATTTTCCTCCGACTGAAGCATTAGCACAATAGGCCCCTTGGAGATAACTCCTCTTGTTGCCGCTCAAGGAAGGAATGTATACCTCCATGTGATTGGTAGCCCGTGTGTCTAATTGGTCCGAGCCCGTTGTTCATTTTGACCGCGTCTTCTTGAGTTACACTACGAAGGGAAAAGCTTGTAAAAAGAAGCTGGTCCTCGTTTTTGTGACCTCTTGGGCGCCCATCCCGTGCTGCTAGCCAAGTAGTCGAGTCCGCAGGTGGCTTCTCACAGGAGCACGCGCAGCAGTGCAGTATGACACGATCGTGCATTACATAACCGCTTACCAGTGTTAACGGTCACCAGTTTTTATCGCGAAAAAGGATGCTGAAGAAGGCTATCGCCGCTTCCGGCGGCCTCGGAATGCTCGGGGCGGGGGCGATGTACATGTTGAAGGTGAACTTTCACAAGAATATGATTGACGACAACGTGGTGTACAAGCAGAGTGCTATGAGCAGCCGCAATGAAATGATAGCACGCCTGAAGAAAAACCAATACGACGTGTTAATAATAGGAGGAGGCGCCACTGGGGCAGGACTAGCTTTAGATTGCGCCACAAGGGGAATCAATTGTGCCCTAATAGAAAAGGGTGACTTTTCAAGTGGGACATCCTCTAAGTCTACAAAGTTGTTACATGGAGGTATACGGTACTTAGAAAATGCAGTGAAGAATTTTGACCTGACTGAATTATATTTTGTGTGGGAAACGTTAGGAGAAAGAGCTCATGCGATGAAGATTGCTCCATTCATGTCTAGGTCAGTACCAATTATTATGCCCATTTATAAATATTGGCAGGTACCCTACTTCGCATACAATATAAAGGTGTATGATTTGCTAGCCGACTTGGTGTGCTACTTCGAGAAGGGTGTTCCTAACTCCAACTACATTAGGCATTTCAACACAATCGATGCTTTCCCTCTTCTGAAGAAGGAAGACCTGAAGGGATCTCTAGTGTATTATGACGGGCAGCATAATGATAGCCGCATGAACCTGAATCTAATTCTAACAAGCACGATGGAAAATTATGTGCCAGGACAAGTGGGAGCCACAGTGTGTAATCATATGGAAGTGGTGGGTTTCATAAGGGATGGTGATGGGAAGAAAATTGTAGGAGTAAGAGCAGTGGACAGAATTACTAATAATGAAATTGAAATTTTTGCTAATGTTATTGTGAATGCTACAGGACCACATGGAGATGTGGTGAGGAAATTAGCAGATGAAGGAGTCACTCCAGTTATTCAAACATCAGCTGGATGCCATTTCATTTTACCCAAATGGTATTCTTCTAAGAATAATGGTATGATCATACCTAAGACAAGTGATGGTAGAGTCCTTTTCTTGTTGCCATGGGAAAATGCTACCATCGTTGGGACCACAGATGAGCAAAGAGAATTGGAAGAATACCCAAGGATTCCTAAAAAAGATACAGACTTTTTGGCTAGCGAATTGTCTAAATATATTAACGTAGATGCAGAGGATATTAAAAATGATATTCAAGCTGGTTGGTGTGGATTCAGACCTTTAGTTATGGAGACGACTAAAGGGGGTGCGGGGGGGGGAAAAAACAAAAAAAAAAATTCCAATAAAAAGGGCAATCTGAAAGGGGATGCAGGCAAGGCGGCTGAAGAAAACATAACGACACACAAAATATCTAGAAGTCATGAAATTATTGAAGACGAAAATGGACTTATTAGCATTTTAGGAGGTAAGTGGACCATATATAGGAAAATGGCCCAGGACACTCTCGACTACATTTTACACAAACACAGCGATAAGGTGAAAAGCAAGTACAACTGCAGGACCAAATTTTTAATGCTTCTTGGTAGTCATGATGAAGAGGGCAAACGTGACCTGGACGACCTAACCTATGGCTGTAGTAAATTGAGTAAAAAGTTAGTACACAAATATAACCAAATAGATTATGACATTGCTCATCACCTCGTGTCCAATTATGGCTATATGGCAGAGAAGGTATGTGAGCTAGCTAAAGAAATGAATCTGTTTAACAAAATTGACGCGTCCAAACCGTATATCGAAGCGGAAGTGATCTATGCCAGTAGGTATGAATTTGCCTCCACCATTTCAGACATTATTGGGAGACGATTCCGACTGGGATTTGTCGACTCCGCTGTGTCTGCCAAAGTCATTTCTAAAGTAGCCGACCTCATGAAGGACGAGTTGAAGTGGAACCGCGATCAAGTGAATAAGAATATTGAGGAGGCCAAGGTGTACGTGCAATCCCTCTCCCTCGACTGAGCTGTGCCAATCGGGGCAGCAGCGAGGCAAATATGCGGCAACAAGGTTACAGCGACGTGGCCCCTTTTGTACACTACACAGTAAGGACTGTTTGGGGAGCGCCCCCGGGTTGACCCCCCAAAAAGGCATCTAAACATTAACACCACTCTCGTCGCTCCTTCACATAAGCGAATTTGCTTCCGACACGCTACTCAGCTACACTTATATTTTTAAAAAAAAACTCAACGACATTTTATGCCCCAGTGGGGTAATGAAAAAAAAAGTTGAAAAAAAAAATAGGCAAAAAAAAGGAAAAGTTAAAAACCTTTTTTTTTTTTTTGCAATCCTCCTCCCCGAATGGATCGATATTTACCACGGGGGCAGAAAGAAAAAAAAAAAAAAAAAAAAAAAAA
>NW_012192585.1:502334-507272 GCF_000956335.1 Plasmodium fragile | reverse complement strand
AAAAAAAAAAAAAAAAAAAAAAAATCGGTTGAAAACCAAATGTTGATGAAATCAGCGTTTGTATGTGGCCATTGCTGATACAAGGGCAGCTTCGCCGGCAAAAAAAAAAAAAAAAAATGGTGCACAGGTTGAGGACGCGTGGAGCATGCGTAGACACGTGTACCCCACGCGCTGTACGCCCGGTCTGGTTCTTTACACCAAGTCACCGCGCGGCTTGACCCAGTTGATCTTGTGCTCAGGGGCCTCCAAATAAAAGAGCTTCATGTCCAAGCGGTACTGCCTCAGGGCGTCCAGCCACAAGTAAGCAAAGTACAGACCCACCGTCATGTACAAGATGAACTCACGCAAACACATGGTCACGTTATACTCCGCGAGCATTTTCTGTCTGTAGGTATACCAGGCGGACTCCCATTTCATTTCCTCTTCCTTGGCCATTTCCTCTGCAGTTCTATACGGCAAGGGAATCTTGTTCCTAAAAATTTTTAATGGCTTCGCAAACTTGTAAAACATTTCCTGGTAATCATCGTAGGTGAATTCACCCTTAATAAGTTTGTGCATGTATGGCTTCAGCTCTTCTGTGTCATCTCCTAATTTTTTGAGGAAGGTATAGAACTGGGGGGGCACATAGTAGGTGTGCTTAATTTGTGTGGACACCTCTGGGGGGATGCTGGCGGGGACTCCAAATTCGTCCCTCGGGATAACCTCGTACTCGTTTTCCCAAAAGGGTTGCCAGCTGGGTCGATCATACGTAACGATGAACATCATGGGGTATCCATAGCCTCCTAACTTTCTGTTTAAGTGTTCCCCTTCGAAGAAGCTCTCGTCGCTGGTCTGCTTTCCCCAACGAGTCCCGCTGCAGCTGGTTATGGTTCTGTGGTGTGGTGCAAGGAGTGCGCGGTGGGCTTCACACATGCTACTATTTGTGAAGCCCGTCCAGTTGGGTACATTTCCAATATAACTGGCCCCCACCTGGGGGTACACACCGCTGCTATACTTCTTCGTCCATACGTTCCATGAGCTCTTCTGGGCAAAGGGGCCTTCCCCTTTAAACGCCTTCACCGATTTGGCCAAGTGATTCCTAACGAGGTGACCAGTGCAGGTGTACATCATTTTGTTTTCCACGTTCGGGATGTGAATGTGCCTCGCTGTTAATATTTTTTATTTTTTAATATACACATGTGAGGAGCTCT
This sequence comes from Plasmodium fragile, assembly GCF_000956335.1. NCBI lineage: Eukaryota > Apicomplexa > Aconoidasida > Haemosporida > Plasmodiidae > Plasmodium > Plasmodium fragile. The sequence continues at coordinate 506,082 of NW_012192585.1, read as the reverse complement.
CCAGGTGAGATAATCTGTACACCTATTGTGCTTCCCCGGACAAGTGACATGTGTTACGTCCCTCTTGGGAAACTTTCACCTCATCACCAAGGCGTGTTCTTCGTCCTTTTTTTTGTTTTTTTTTTTTTTTAGGGGCCAGGGGGGACCTCTGTCCCGTGAGGCAAGCCAACCATATGATGAGAAACTTCGCTCCGCTTTGTCGCCGCTACACTTCTCCCGTTAACTCGGCAAATCGCCTGTAGCCAGTCGGGGTGACAAAATGAATTCAAACGCGGCGGCGATTTTCCTCTGCGCTTTTTCCTCATCCCAGCTTTTATCATACGTTTGTAAAATGTGATTAGCCGAGTTTTTGGAGGATATGTTTTTTTTTTTTTTTTTTTTTTTTAAATGCATACGCAATGCACACATTGGTGGTTACCACATGGGAACAAAAAAAAAATTGTTGAAGTGGGGGTGTTACAGGGGGCAGGGGACGGACCGAGCCCAGGAAGCGTGCGTGGAGTTACGTGATCGAAATTTTCATCACTAAGGCACTTCACATAATTTATGCAAAGTGCAACGCAGAATGCACAATTTTTCAGGCGCGTACCTCCCCGCCAGTGACGATGTATACATAAAAAACACAAAGGGCTCTCACTAAATAATCCTGACGAAGAAGCGGCGAAAAAGAAGCAACTCCCCCTCGAGTATGCCCTCTCCCTTGCCAACACAAAGCCATACGAAAGAGAACCACTGAATATGTTTTAGCAGCTGGAAGATACAAACGGATAAGGTGTACACCGCGGAAGAGGTTTTTTTGTTTTTTTTTTTCTGTATTGTTTTCCCCCCGTGTGCCAAAATGACGTCAGCTCCAGGACTGGGCTTCGCCAACCTGACGTTGATGCTGGACCTGCCGCAGCTACCAGCCATCTTCTTTGTTAACGTACGAAAGAATTTCCAAGTGCTAATGAACGAGATCAAGCTGAACACAGTGGAGAGTGAAGAAATATTTTACCCCCATAACAGAATCAACTTGCAGAATTCGCAGGTTAACAAAATGGGTCGAATTCGGAAGTACAGCAATAACAGGAATTGGCTGTTCGGCACGCCCTTCTAGCAGGGGGGCGTATTCCAAGTGTAGTGTAGCGTTTCGGCTTGGTGACTCGGCTGCTACTCTTTTGATGAAGCAAACACAACTGAGCGGATGATATTCGAGCGGCCACATGCACATTAAGGTTTACCCCCCGGTTGGAAGTTTGCACATACCCATTCGCCATCAGGCAGGGACTGTCCAAGGCCCCCTTTTTTCTTTTTCTTTTTCTTTTTTTTATGTTTGTGTGTGTGTGTGCTATGCATGTCACGCAAAAAATGTGTCGTCTGACAGGCGTTCATTCGTTCTGTACATTTTTTTATCACTTTATTTTTATTTTATTTTATTTTTCTTATGGAAACTCCCCTCTTGTATGTTGTGTGTCCGTTTTCCCACCCCAGGGCGCCCATCAGTGCAACATGCCCCACGTACACATGCACTGGTTCACCGTTGTACATACCCGTGCGTGTAGCAAAGGGGAGGAACTAACCAGCAAAACATATTAAAATTAAAAAAAGAGAAATTATTTTTGCAGCAGCGGGTGAAGTAGGTCGAGAAGAATATCGACCCTGTCCGACGTTGTATACACACCCATATGGGTAATTCACTTGTGGATCGCATAACCCCACTCATCATGTTCCAACGCACGCCTACCTCTTCGTGGACAAAGAACGAAGTAACAAAAAGCACAGTCTTGCTCCTTTTCTCCCTCATTGTGCTTCAAAGTACACCCAACAGTGTTGCTTGCTAACTCGCATAATTGTTTTTGCCACGTGGCTGCTAACCACGAAGAGTAAAAGATGCAGACCGTTGGGAATAAAAAACAGAAGGGCGAAAAGAAAAAAAATGGAACCTGTTACAGGAACGTGAACAACCCGCTTAGTGTAAACATCCTTCTGTCACACCCTCAGTACAATTAAGCTTCCCCCATTTTTGGAGCAAATACATGGACGCAAAAAAAAAAAAAAATAGCCAAAAAAAAAAAGAGGATTTCCAGTTTTGCTTTTTTTTTGGCTGTTTTTTTTTTTTTTTTTTCGCCAAACGGATAGCTACATTTTCTCATAAAATTGCAAAACTTGCAAAGGTTGTTTTTGTGGGAGTGCCGAGCGATATGTAAATACGCTTCACCGCAGCTGGTTTCCTTTTTTTATTATTTTCCTTCATTTGAAGGAAGCAACTCTTGTTGTGGCACCCTTTTTTCGCGTGACACTACGCAGCGGCTCCGTGTCGACGTTCATTGCACAAGGAGCATCTCCAGGGGGACATATATCCATTTTGAGAAAACTTCCCCCCAATGGAAGGGAAAGAAAATACAACGAAATGTAACTTAATTTAACGAACAGAGGGAAGTGACATTTAGCGAGCGCATTTGTGTCAAGTGCATGAATGCAAAGGTAGTAGCTCGACGAATGAAAGAATTATCATTACCGAGGGGAAACACTCTTCCCATAGCAAAAAAAAAAAAAAAAAAAAAAAGGGAAGTATCCAAATTAACAGTGTTGCGAAGGGCATAAAGGGTGCACGACGTGCTGTGGTGTTACAGTTCCAGAACAATTTTTTGACCGGACGCAGGAAGAGAAAATGATTGGGGGACTCTCCGTTTCCATCACGCTGATAGGCTTAGCGTCCCTTGTGAAGAGTGGGCATTCCGTGTACCTCCGTAAGTCGTCTTGCGCAACGATAACAAACTATGTTATGTACACCCTCACACTTAGAATTGCTCTCTTTTCAATCGACATACACTTTTCCCTGCCCACCCCTGCTCTCCGCAGTTCTTAGCGCATTCAAATTGGAAAATGACAACATCGATCACTTCACCATACCATACATGGTGAGTAGTCAAGGGAGAGGCAAGGCATCCCCTTTGGTTGTGGCTCCTTCCGTGGGCGCAACACAGAATGGGGCGCGTCTGCTTATACACCTACGTACGAAGGTACGTGTGCACGTTCTTCCATTTCCTAACTGTTTTTTTTTTTTTTTTACTCCCTTTTGCAGCTCGTCGCGCAAATCGTGCTTTGTGCCCTGGTGACCATGTATGGCGGAAGCAGACTCTTCCTGAACTTCAAGCACATCAAGGAGAGCGATCCCACCAAGTTTGACAATTTGTAAGCGTCTTCGTAGAGATGTTAGCGCGCTCATATTTCTTTTCCCCCCCATCCGGTGCTAACCACCGCTAACAACGCGGACAACGTGGACAACGCGACAACGCTAACGGTTGTTCACCCCCACTTTGCCCCTTTCCCCCCCGCAGCGAGTGGGATAAGAACCACGCACGGAAGAGCTACCGCCCTTGCTTCAACAGAAAGTTCTTCATCAAAAGTTACGCGAAGGATTTCCTCCTCAAGTCTATTTGAGAAAGACACCCACAAGGCAAATGGCGCCCACAGCGTCCAAGTGCCCATGAGCATATATGTGTGTACGTACGTGTGCATGTACATATATGTATGTATGACCAAACGTTTACCACGCATTCCACCTTGCTGTTCATATTTTTTTTTTTTTTTTTTTTTTTTTTTTTTTTTTTTTTTTTTTGTCCGCACAACTTGACCAATATGGCTAGCTAACTACGGTGTATGCACACATAAAGGTGAAAAAAAAAAAAAAAAAAAAAAAAAAAAAAAAAGGGAGGAAACCCTCCCCCAAAAAAAAAAAAAAAAAAAAAAAAAAAGGGAAGTATCC
>NW_012192585.1:497885-500103 GCF_000956335.1 Plasmodium fragile | reverse complement strand
AAAAAAAAAAAAAAAAAAAAAAGCGAAAAAAAGAAAAAGGGGGAAATCTGGCAAAACGAAATGAGCACAAACATGCACTTGTATAATATATGCGCGTGTGCTGCAGAGGTTGGAACGATTTACACACCGCCTCTCTTGCGAGGGGCGCACTTAATTATGTCATCCACTCGCAAAATCATCTCGACTGCCTCGGTGGCGGAGGTCAATTGAGATAACTTTGAATTATATGACTCATAAATACCGAGCTCCATGACATTTCCCACATCTCCAGTGTTGATGTCGATGCCAGCGTAAGCATTCCCCTTGGTATGTTGGGCTCTTATTTTGCTCACAACTTCTGAGCTATCAAAGCCTCCATTGTCTAATATGTATGTTGGAATTTGTCTGAGCGCCTTTGCAAAGGCTTCAATAGCTAAGCTTCGCTTTCCCTCTACAGTCCTCGCTAAATTATCCACAGCGTTACTCATGAGCATTTCTGTACAGCCAGCTCCCAAAACGACTCGATTGTCCTTCATCGTTTCTGCTAGAACGGCAAGTGCGTCATGTAACGACCTTTCACTTTCCTCCAAAATGTGTGAAGAGGCACCCCTCAAAATGATTGTACATGCTCCATTTTTTTTGCACCCAGAAAATCGAATTAATTTATCCTCTCCTATAATGACTTCTTCAATTTTTTCACAATATCCTAATTTGATATTAAGATCCTTTTCAAAAGTGGATGCAATTTCTGCTCCTAAACAGCTAGCTAATCTTTCCATACCATCGAAATCGCTATGTTCAATTGTCATAACATTGTTCTCGCGAAAAATTTGTTCAGGATAATTATAAATCAATTGTCTGTTAATAAAAACGTTACATCCATGTGCAATAATATTTTCCACTTTTTTTTTCATTTTTAATTTTTCTTCATTCTCTAAATCTTGTATATCTTCAAAACTATTCACATTTACTTTTGTGCCATATATTTTAACCTTGTCTGTGTCCATGGGTGTGTTGGCTACCATGACGTTACATTTTGTGAGACTTTTTGGTTGGTTTATTCCAATTCTCTTTTCTAATATGAATCCTTCTTCCAAATAAGAATCTTTAATGGTGCCTCCAGTTTTTTTTATTATTTGAATTAGATCTAAATTAAGATTTTCTTTTATGCGTAGAATTGCATTTACGGCTAGCTGGGAGAAATGTTCCTTTTCATGTGTCAATAGTTTGGAGGACAAAGTGGTCCTCGCAATTTTTAGCATATCTTCTTTAAACTGTTCAGAATTCATGTCATGACTGAAACAACATTTTTCCAATGCATCTCTCGCTGCCTTAAGTGCCATGCGAAATCCATCGCAAATAATTTGGGGGTGTATTTTATTCTCAATTAATATTTCTGCATTCCTAAGCATTTCTGCTGCTAGGACTACAACTCCTGTTGTTCCATCTCCACATTTGTTATCCTGCTGCATGCTAACGTCTACTAATATTTTGGACACAGGATTATCTAACCATACTGACTTGAGGATCGTTGCTCCATCATTGGTGACTGTGTGTTGGTGACTTCTCGCGCCTTCTATATTCAATGGGGTCAATATTTTGTCCAGCCCCCTTGGCCCCAGTGTGCTTTTCACCAAGTCTCCAACAGCGATGGCTCCCACGAAATATTGCAGCCTCGCGATTTCCCCCTTGTCCTCCTGCGCGCCCTGCTTCAGCACGTCTGGCACGATGGTGTTCATCTTCGCAGTAAGGGTGTGAAGAAGTTAGTAAACGCGTAGCGCAATTAGCAAAGGTGGATACTCGCTAATTACTGACACTGCATGGACCTACCTTTCGTTACGGGATGTACAAAGATATGCTTACACGCACGTGCCAATGAAGTACCTACGCGCGGCCAAGTCGGCTGGGCAAATGTGCTCAATTATGAGCTATAGTTGTAGGAAGCAAAAAAAAAGAAAGAAAACCATGGGGAAGGAAAAATGAGGCCCATGCAAAATACAGCCCTACAAGGTTAATACAAAAAAGGGGAAAGTAAAAAAAAAAATTAACAAAAAAGAAACCAAGTGAGTAGCAGCGTTTTTTTTTTTTTTTTTTCTTTTCCTTTTCTACTTCTTATATGCATGCTGTGGTCTCCCTATGCAAATTGCCCAAAAAAAAAAAAAAAAAATATATATAGCCTAATTTTGTATGCCCAGATTTCACGTACGTTGTTTGTTTTTTAAGCAGGGTAGGCAGCGGT
>NW_012192585.1:493287-495663 GCF_000956335.1 Plasmodium fragile | reverse complement strand
TTTTTTTTTTTTTTTCACCTCAAACGGGAAAGGCAGCCAAACGGAGAAAAAAAATTAAGCACTCGTACGTATAAACATATATATATGTGCGTTTACGTGGGATGACCAAAGGCAGTTCCGTTCCACAAGCAATGTTGCGAAAGGTATGGGCAGGCTGCTCTCAAGTAAAAAGGAGGCAACAAGGCCCATCCATGTAAGGTGACAAATGAAGGCAAGAAAAAAAAAAAAGCAATTGTTGTTTCCCCCCATCGGACCACTTAACGCGCCTGCATTTTTATTTATTTTTTTTTTTTTTCTTTGGGCTCATTTTTCGTCCCCCAAGTGCACTACGCATGAGATGATGGAGTGTAGCTTCACTTCGTTTGGGCTTGGGTGCGACGAAAATAAAAAGTGCCATACCATATATAACGGTAACTCTGTGCGCTGACAATATATAATAGTTGTGGCATATTGGGGGCATATAATATATGAATGCGATCATCCACAAATGAGGGCGGACTTTACGTGCGGGTTGTGGTAGTGGAGTGGTGCCATTCGGGCCATTCGCGACATGCCCCCGTGGGGATTGGCCCATCGGTACGCAGCGGTTTACCCAACCCCTGAAGGGGAAAATGTCACGCAGAGTTGAAACAAACACAAAAAAAACTCCCACCCACAATAATATTATTTTTGTAGATATGCAAAAAACTGCGCGAACATATTTTTAAATTAATTTTTTTTTTTTTCCTTTCACAAAGTTTAATTCCTTTTGCTAGAAAAAAAAAAAAAAAAAAAAATTGAGAACAAAGGAAAAGAAATATTTTTTTTTGTTTGTAACAACTTTGAAAGATATATATATATATCCTACGCCCTTTTTATCTTTTACAAAAAATTATCTTAAGTTGTGAACAATGGGATCAGGTACGTTTACATTTCCTATATGTCACATGTGATATGCCTGCTGTGCTTCGCGTTCGTTGTATCCCCTCCCCCCTGTTTCTTCCCGTTTTTATATGCTTCCAAAAATGGAACTGCATCATGCGCGTTGCTATAATTATGCATAACTCCATAACTGCGTGGAAAAATTGGGGGTAGAGCAAGGAAGCACAGTTTTAACCAGTGGAGCACTGGAGGCAGTGGCATACGTACGTGTGAACGTATTAATATATGACCCCACGCGTGCTGACTCTCACTTGATCGCTTTTGTACCCCACCCCACACCTGAGCAGGCAAACCAAGTGGATTGAGGGCAGCGAGAAAACTGCGCATCAGGAGAAGAACCCAGAGATGGGCTGACAAAGGATACAAGAAATCCCATTTAGGAACCCGATGGAAGTCCAACCCCTTTAGAGGAAGTTCCCATGCTAAAGGAATAGTCGTTGAGAAGGTTGCCATTGAGGCTAAGCAGGTGAGAAGGAGAGCTTCGTCGCCACCCAGGGGGGAAATTTTGGAAGAAAGGAGTGAAGTGAAAGGGAAAATGACCCCCAGTAGGGGGAATGGCCGCTCTATTATTAAAGAATCGTCGCGAAGGGACTGCATGTGGAGGATAGAAGTGCGCGCATAGCCACCCCGTCCAACCGCTCCTCCCCATTCCATTTGTGTTTCATGAGCCCACGTAACTCCAACGAGCTGATGAGTCAAAAGATGGATACAAAAAAGAAAAAAAAATAAGAAATTGAATTAACGTCTCTTCCGTTTTTATGACTTTTCAATGCATAAAAATATGTTAAACGTTTCCACATGCACATATATATATTGAGGTAGCGACGCTGTGTCTTCTCATGTGGAGTGATCGAGTGATTAGAGCGGGTTTGGCCCCGTTCACGCTATGTGGACGGGGGACACCCCTCCATTCCACCCCGCCCCCTTTTTTTTTCTTCCTACACATGATATAAATGATGACGCTGTTCCCATTTTTGTGCAGCCCAACTCCGCCTACCGAAAGTGTGTCCGTGTGCAGCTGATTAAAAATGGAAAGAAGATCACAGCTTTCGTTCCTGGAGACGGTTGTTTAAATTTTATAGACGAAAATGACGAAGTGTTAGTCTCAGGGTTTGGACGCAGTGGTCACTCTGTTGGTGACTTGCCCGGAGTTAAATTCAAGGTGGTCAAAGTAGCTCGAGTTTCCCTTTTAGCCCTGTTTAAAGAAAAGAAGGAGAAGCCAAGATCGTAAAGGGGGCGGGAGAGGTATAATCATCGCACCATGTGTGATGGAAATGCCGACGTTTATTTTTCTCCCTCGTTTATCGTAGCGGTGTCCCATCATATTGTGTGTGCTCTTTTTTACATGCGCGTTGAACACCACAACCGTCTTTTGAGTTTCCCTTAACGCGCGTTCCTCATTTTGCCATTTTGGGATCCACCCTGGGTGTATACTCTCTCTCTACCTTTTCTTTT
>NW_012192585.1:491178-493187 GCF_000956335.1 Plasmodium fragile | reverse complement strand
TCCCTATGCAAATTGCCCAAAAAAAAAAAAAAAAAATATATATAGCCTAATTTTGTATGCCCAGATTTCACGTACGTTGTTTGTTTTTTAAGCAGGGTAGGCAGCGGTACTTTTTTTTTTTTTTTCCCTCTTTGCCAGGACCACATAAGCTCCTCTTTTTTTTTTTTGTTTCTTTCCAACAGCCTTTGTGCACTTGGCTGGTGGCTTAGCCGCTCGCTTTACTTGGTTTTCATGCCCACCACGAGGGAAACAGCATACGCCCGACCCATACGTATTATCCATATATGTACATGCGGATGGAGTCACCCCAACGGTGCGTAACTACCTCGGCTGGGTTACCCCCTTTGTGGTGTTATTCGTTTTTCCCGCCTTGTCCCCACAACACCTTATATTGTGCTCGGGTTACGAACATAGTAATAGCAGTGTTTTCCCACTTCGCCTCATCCGATGACACTTCTCATCATTTCTGTTTACCTATGTGCCATATGGCGAGACTTAACATTTATGTTTGTAGCTTCGAACGGGAGGCCCACTTTTGCGAGGGGACAAAACGATTCGCACACAAGTGGCTACCCTTTCTCGTGCTTCCCATCATTTTTAACGGAGCAAAAGAGGAACTGAACAAAACATTGTGGAACCCCAACTGACAATGCGGAAAAGAAAAAAAAAAAAAAAAAAAAAAAAAAAAACATGTTATTCTCCCAAATGGTGTATGTTCCATTTGTGTACTTTTTTTCAACCAGGAAACATTCCTAATAAATCTTAAAGGACAAGTGATCCATGCGGTTGCGGCGATGGAAGCTACACACGATGTTCCGCGACGCATGCGCGACCATAAGGGCGGAAGAGGGGGGCGGTTGCGCCGCCCTTGACACTTGCACAAGTATGTCATCGTACCTATATGAATACGGAATATATCGTGTGGGGAATTGCCCCTTTTTAATTATCCCATTCTCCGAACACCATGCCTTTTTACCGCACTCACCCCCTTTTGTAATTGTTCTCCAAATGACGCGAATGCACATGTGCCACAGAAAAGGCAAGGCACCTTTTCCCACACCACGTGACGATGGTTACGATGATCCTACTCCCATACATTTTTATAACGAGGGTATACACAAATGGATAGGGGGGCGTTGCGGGAAAATACAAACCCTGGGGCGATTTCCCCTCAGGAAATATTCCATCGCCGCGAATAAGGCAAATGTGGCATACATAAAAATGGGCATACAGTTATAGGTAAGCCTTATGAAAAATAGGTAGCCTCAATTGGAGGGGCCCCCTTTTTTTTTTTTTTTTCACCTCAAACGGGAAAGGCAGCCAAACGGAGAAAAAAAATTAAGCACTCGTACGTATAAACATATATATATGTGCGTTTACGTGGGATGACCAAAGGCAGTTCCGTTCCACAAGCAATGTTGCGAAAGGTATGGGCAGGCTGCTCTCAAGTAAAAAGGAGGCAACAAGGCCCATCCATGTAAGGTGACAAATGAAGGCAAGAAAAAAAAAAAAGCAATTGTTGTTTCCCCCCATCGGACCACTTAACGCGCCTGCATTTTTATTTATTTTTTTTTTTTTTTCTTTGGGCTCATTTTTCGTCCCCCAAGTGCACTACGCATGAGATGATGGAGTGTAGCTTCACTTCGTTTGGGCTTGGGTGCGACGAAAATAAAAAGTGCCATACCATATATAACGGTAACTCTGTGCGCTGACAATATATAATAGTTGTGGCATATTGGGGGCATATAATATATGAATGCGATCATCCACAAATGAGGGCGGACTTTACGTGCGGGTTGTGGTAGTGGAGTGGTGCCATTCGGGCCATTCGCGACATGCCCCCGTGGGGATTGGCCCATCGGTACGCAGCGGTTTACCCAACCCCTGAAGGGGAAAATGTCACGCAGAGTTGAAACAAACACAAAAAAAACTCCCACCCACAATAATATTATTTTTGTAGATATGCAAAAAACTGCGCGAACATATTTTTAAATTAATTTTTTTTTTTT
>NW_012192585.1:486377-487977 GCF_000956335.1 Plasmodium fragile | reverse complement strand
TTTTCTTTTCCTTTTTTTTTTTTTTTTTTTTTTTCACAAACGAATTGAGACTGTATTTTTTTTTTTTATCCTTTTTTTTTTTTTTTTTTTTCGTTCACATGGTCATAGTTCTTATAAAAGTGGTACCCCTGCGGAGGTGTACACGACATACATGTTCATACCGTAAGTGATATGCTTTACCCCATTTTGTGGGGCGCTCCCTCCTACTTCACCAAAGCATATCCGTAAACCCTGAATAATCCTGCAGGGAAAGGGGTTGGTACATTACTCCCACCCCACACACACACTTCGCCCCCCTGCGATGAACAATTGTTTTGCATTAAAAAAGGCAAAATGGAGTTCCTCCACAGGTAAAAAACAACAACGGAACGGAGGAGCCGGTTCAGCTTTTGCAAAAGAAGACATTTCGATGCGGACACGGTTGGCAGGGATGGCAGTTGTGGAATCGCCACTCAATCGACACCCCCTTCCGGTGCATACAAAAATTTGTTCATATATTTTTTTCCAAAATATGCGTATTGTACAATTGCTATCTTAATTTTTTGTTTTTGGCTAGTTAAAAAAAAAAAAAAAAAAAAAAAAAAAAAAAAAGTAAACGCATCTTTACGCCAGTTGAAAAATAAATTTTTTTAAGGGGAATATATAAACATGCGTTTGTCATTGTTTAGGATTGTTAAGATGTCTTTTTCCCATCAGTGGGGCATTTCGCCGATGCGTTGTTCGAGATGTGCAACAATTGGCCGACATTACAGTGGTTGTAATGGCCGCTTTGGGGGGAGGTCCATTCGGTCTACGCTGAGGCGATGGTTGCCTTGCCAATAATGACTCCCTTTTATTATTTGATTAAGCGTGTTGTTGCAAAAAAAGAAAGAATATGTTTCCTTTTACGCTTGGTCGTTTCTTCATCTATGTGTGCAACGTTGCGGCACTTGATGGCGTCACATTACATTTAAATGTATATCAATGCAGAGTTAAAAAAAAGGAAAAAAAAAAAAAAAAATTAAATTGTTCCGTGGGTCAGCAAAAAAGGATACATAATGGTATTATTTTATAGAGTATCGCAAAGAAAGGGGAAAAAAAATAAATTGGAAATAAACCAGCGCATCGAGCGGTGAACGCTTATAAAGAATTCGTGCAAAGCTAAAATTTTCATGTGCCCCAAAACCCCGTTTCTCGTTTCGCGTTCGTTAAGTTATTATATTAAGGCATACACGAGTGGGCAATGATCACATGGTAGAAAAAAAAATGTCACGCGTTTGTTCCCCACCTACGTATATTTATAACGCAGTGCTCATATTATTGGCATTTTGTTTTTTATTTTATTTTTTTTTTTCTTTGCACTTTTGTTTAACCTCCATGTGGTGCTAACCAAAAGGCATTTTTATGCACTGTATGGCTGGTGCGTACTAATATTGTGATGGTATGCCCCCTCTACCCACTGGGGTGACGAAAACACTTACATTGGATGGTAGGCTTTTTTCCTACATTTTCCGAAGTCGGTCAAAATATAAAGTAGCACCGTTTTCACGCCATAGTAGCGACAAAAAATAATGGGTAAGGTGTAATGCCCCATTAAGCTTTCCAAAAAAAAAAAAAAAAA
>NW_012192585.1:480064-481282 GCF_000956335.1 Plasmodium fragile | reverse complement strand
AAAAAAAGTTACCCAACCGGGTGTGCTACTATCTCTGCCCTATGAAAAGGCACGCGCGGTAATACATAACATGCGACACGCATTCGTTGGAAGCGCAAAAAAAAAAAAAAAAAAGAAAAAGTAAAAAAAAAAAAAGGAGTGTGGGGGGCATGAAAACTCCACAAACCCCCTTTTCTTAAGCAGCCGCGGCGGGCTGTTTCTGTTGCATTAAATAATCTCTCTCAGGTGATTCTTCACCAAAGTCAATAATTGAAACGGAACTCGCGCCAATAATCTTCCTGGCATTTCCTTCTTTGTCTAATTTAAACAAGCCAACCCACTGACCTAAATCCTTGCTATCATTTTCGACCATAAAAAGGGGGATGTTCTTTTCAGTACACAAAGCTGTGATTAATTTTTTGTATGCTGGCTCTGAACATACGTCTGACAGGAAGCAGGCCTTGGCCTCCTTGGACTCGATGGACTTAATGACTTCCCTGATTCCAATTTTCAGCCCATCGTGCACCAGGGCGTTCTTCAAAACCTGCAAAAAAGGGGAAGAGAGGGCACAGCCCGCGGAAAAACGGAAAAAAAAATATATACATATGTATATATACGCATGTAAATACATATGCACGCTCCAATTTGTGCGAGTCCGCCAGGCCACCACATAATAATATCCCCGCAAGTAAGCCCCCCATCAATAGTTCATCTCAATCCTTTTTCTTTTTTTTTATTTTTCTCCTCCTCTGTATTCTTACCTTTTGTATGGCCGTGGTGTGATCGAAAACGGTTTTCTCCTCCACGACTACGTTGTTGTCAACGCTTTCTACGTCGGTCATTTTGAGGAAGCAAAAAAAAGGGGAAACAAAAATGGAGAAATTATAAAACAGCGTGAAAAAGTTAAACTGCTAAAACGATTAACTAGTATTTTTTATAGTGGTCCCACAAAACAGGATGCGCGAAAAGGGGAAAATTTTCATTAACTGAAAAAGCTACGTAAAGAAAAGTGAATAAGCCAAAAACAAAAATGCAGGAAAAAAAAAAAAAAAAAAATTAAATTGTTCCGTGGGTCAGCAAAAAAGGATACATAATGGTATTATTTTATAGAGTATCGCAAAGAAAGGGGAAAAAAAATAAATTGGAAATAAACCAGCGCATCGAGCGGTGAACGCTTATAAAGAATTCGTGCAAAGCTAAAATTTTCATGTGCCCCAAAACCCCGTTTCTCGTTTCGCG
>NW_012192585.1:471883-473523 GCF_000956335.1 Plasmodium fragile | reverse complement strand
AGTTAAAAAAAAAAAAAAAAAAAAAAAAAAAAAAAAAAAAAAAAAAGTTAATACACCATAGAAATATGCACAATATATAATAAATGGGGAAATATATATTACACTAACGGGGGCTGCATTCTTCTCCTGGGCTGTTTAAACGAAGCGCGGAAAAAGCGTGCAAAAATGGGGCATTCCACACCACTGCACTAAAACGACTTCGCCTCATCGCTTTTCCTTTCACGCTCGCGCGCAGTGTACTTAGATCATCCTCTTGATTAATTCATTTATGTGGTTCTCCCTGTTTCCCCAATCACCTGGCCTGGGCTCATTAAATGCGTGTCGCTTGGCCTTGAAACCTTTCTTGGGGGGCTTGAGCTTAAAGGCCCACAGAAAATTATTTACTTTTTTAAAAGCGGGCCCGCAAGTGTACAGTTGGTAAATCATGTCTTCAATTCCATGCACATTATATTTTCCTAGGTGTTTTGAAATTTCATTGTTGTCCTGAATTTTTTTCCTGGCATACCTTCTCACTTTTCCTACTTTGATGTAACCTCTTTTGTACACTAACTTCCTGATGGTCGAAACGGTTGGGTAACCATACGTAACGAATGGCTCCACAATTTTTAGCATTTCCTTTGTAGCCTTGTTCACCTTCACGAAGACTCCGTTATGTACTTGAAGCAACCTCAGGAGACGAAAGACGGTTCGAACCTTTGGGGACAGTTTATTCACACCCTTCAATCTGATCACAAAAACGACTTTCTTTTCCGCTTCCCTGTAGAAGCAATTGTTTTTCCTTGCTTCTCTTTTAAGTTGTACGATTTTCTTTCGTTCCTCTTCGTACTCCTTCTCATATCGCAGTGTACGTAGTCGCAGTTCGGTTCGCTTCTTCTTGTTGATCTATGTGTGGAGGAAGTAAGCGGGACAATGTGATAAAAGTGTGGCCCAGTGTACAGATGCAAAATGATGTAAAATAAAAACGAACCATGTGCGCAGTATACACGGGCATGTACATGTGGACGACAACATGTGAAAAGGTGCATGGTGAGATGAAGCCACTCCGGCGATTGCAACCCCCCAGAACTTACCAATTTCTGTGCCTTCATCTTCTTCTTATTCTTCTCCTTCAGCTCGAGGTACTTGCTCAGCTTCTTCTTCCTCAAGCTCATCATATTCTTCCCCACATCTTTTTTCTCTTCTTCGTACCTATCCTGTATAGGGGGGGGGAAAGCGCCAAGCAGGTTCGTATGATGGGGTTGGCCATTCAATCAGGTCAAGCAGGTCAATCAGGCCAATTGCGCCCATCACGCCATCACGCTAAACATACGCTCGAGCAAACGCAAGTCACATGAGCCATTTGTACTACATGACATGCCGAACTGCATGGATCCGCACCATCTGTATATCACTCAATGAACTCATGTAGCGCTCTCTCCTTCTTACCGCCATTGTTGCTATGGGTTCTTTTTTCCGTATCGCTTACGAGAAAAAGCAAAATTATTTTTTTTTCCTTCCACAAGGATTAGTACGGCGTGTAGCCTGTATCGCAGAATGCGAGTTTTTCGTTTTGTTGCGCTCGACAAGAAAAGGCGAAGCTTCGCAATTATCAAATGCAGATGATAGCCTTTTTTTTTTTTTTTTTTTTTTTTTTATAAAGC
>NW_012192585.1:468045-469631 GCF_000956335.1 Plasmodium fragile | reverse complement strand
GAAAAAAAAAAAAAAAAACTCTACAAGCGTGGCCGCATGGTTGAACAGTTTGGCAAAAATGTATGAACAAAAAAAAAAAAAAAAATTATTGCATTTCCAAGTCGACCAGTCAGTGGGCCATTTGCTACATCTCACAATGTGTTTTATTGTTTTTTATATCCTCTTATGTGGGTGCGGCAAATGTAAGGGATGTTGCGTGTGGGAAAGGTCCTAACCCATTGTCATTGTGCACGCCGTATGATAAAGGGGGAGCATACAAAATTTTCCAGCTACGCCCATGACGCTGCTAAGCGGTGAGCCAATAAGTAAACGATAAATCGGTCGGCATACAAATACGAGCAATACCTACAATACATAACCACATAAATTAAATACAAGGCAGCATGTACTGTACTCATTTTTGAGCCTTTCGGTTGAATTATTCCCTACTTGTGGGAAAACATCCAAGAGGACAGGCAACACTTTAAATGTGACGACACGGGGTTTTTTTTTTTTACATGTTTCCAACACGCCAATGTGTTTTTTTTTTTTTTCTGTTGTTATATGAAATCCCCTAAATGTATATACCAATGTGAAAAGGAGGTAATCAAATCTGTTTATTTTGTATTATTTTTTTTCCATCCCCCCATCACTGCTTTTTCAAAATCCATTTCGCACCGCACTGTTTGTTAAGTCCTAAAATTTGAAGGCAAAATATAAGCGGCTTTTCTCACAACACATTAAAAATTCCGCATAAGTTGCCAAATCGGCAGGTGTCCATTTTCCTGAGTGGTGCTTTCCCCGTGAACTCTCCTCCATTTACATGGTTCCCTTAACAAAGATCTCCCGTCTGCCTTCTCACACATTTTGGAAAAATGGGGAAGTACAAGCAAATGTTAGTGAAAAGTTATTCCGCAGCAAATATATGTCCACTCCTGTTAATACTTTTCTTTTTCGCAAGTTTCGGGGCAGGCAAACACTGTTCCCTAAGCTCACACGGGCATGCGCCTTTTCATAAATCGGCGCTGTGTTTATGACACCCCATGTGTTGTTCATCCCTGGAGGGGTAAAAATTACGCAACGGTGTGTTTGGTCATTTCGTGCAGTTCACATGGTTCTACGTCTTTTCCAACAAGGGTGTGAATAGAAAAAATGTGAAAAAATGACTCCTTAGTGTATCTTCACGTGAGGATTGCACAAGCGTTACCAACATGTTTAAACACTCCCCTTGGCGCCTTTTGCGCTGTCCACTTTTTCACATCGACCTGCACTACACAAACGAGAAGGTCAACTTAACTCGTCAACATGATGCGCTGGGAGAGAAGGAATCATTTTTAATTTACACAAAATAAATGCGACCTATAGAATACCAATTGACGTTAGACAGACGTGTCTATACCCATGCCAGTTGTTTAAACTTTGCAAACTGCGTTATTGTCTTTTGTTAACTCGCCATTCCAAAAGTTTTCATCTTTTACCAGATTTTTTTTTTTTCCCCCATTTTTACCTGTCTATGTCAGAATTTTCAGTTGCACAGGGGTATAAAATAAGGGCTAGTCAAAGGGATATATATTTTTTTTTTTTTTTGCCTGACTTTTTTTTTTTTT
>NW_012192585.1:449662-465560 GCF_000956335.1 Plasmodium fragile | reverse complement strand
AAAAAAAAAAAAAAAAAAAAAATCGAAAACGCGCCAAACGGTTGATGTATCCCTAATAGTGCTGTGTAGACACGTTCATAAGGAATATAAATATAGTGTGACACTCCCTGCGCGTCGGTTTGTGGGTTATGCAGGGAAGCCGCAAACGGCAAAACAGCTGCACTGACGGACAAGCCAACATGAGCGAGAGCAGAGAGGCGTCCTCCCTGGGCATGATGGACTCGGCGTTCTTCGTGAGCCGAAAGGAGCTAATCGAGTGGGTGAACAGGACACTAAAGCTGAGCGTAACCAAAATAGAGCAATGCTCGAATGGAGCCATCTATACACAGCTCTTGGACATTCTGTTCCCCAACAAGTCTGTCCTCCACAAAGTAAAATGGAATGCCAAGCTAGAATATGAATGCATAGTTAACTACAAGTTGATTCAAAATGTCTTCAACAAAATCGGGATTAAAAAACATATGGACATAGATAAACTAATTAGGGGAAAATACCAAGACAATTTAGAATTTCTCCAGTGGTTTAAAGCTTTTTTTGAGCGAATCATTGATTATAATAATAAACATGTAATTAATTATGACCCTCTTGAGCGTCGTAAAATGTGCATTCTTGGAGATAGGGGAGATTACAAGTTACTAAATAACTATTTGCCCGATTGGGCCAAGGTAGAAATACATAATGGGAAAGAGAAATTAATACACAACGAAAATAGGACTTGTTCTAATAACCCCAAATGGAACAATGACTACAAATCCAGTGTCCATCAGGACAACGTAACGTCCAGTGTGGCCACCCGTGCCGCCACTTCCTCCAGTAACAACAGCAGCGCTGCTAATCTGTGCCAGTCTCACTCTGGGAGAAAGATTATGAAGAAGGAAAAACGATCCACATTGCTCACCACGACAGGGGACAACAATATGACTAGTTCCCATTCGTGCAAGGAAATAATTCACTCTGCTAAGAGGTACCCCAATGGGGTAACGCATCAGGGGATGACGGCTACAGGGACACACGTGGGAAACCACCACCTACCCACGTCCACGTCCACGAACAAGCGGCTTTCCGTCTCAGCAAAGGTCTCCTCGCGAGGATCACTCTCCTCTTCCACTTACTACCACCCCAACAAAAATAACTGCCATGTAGACAACCACAAGGATACCCTCTCCCTAAGCGAACAAAATAGAAAGTTCAAAATGCAGTTGGAAAAAAAAAACAGCGAAATTGCCTCATTACAAAATACATTAAAAATACAGGAAAACGAAAAAAAACTTTTACTTTTCCAAAAAAATTTTTATTACAACAAATTGAGGTTTCTTGAGCTGCTGTGCAACCAGACGGATGACGAGGCTCTGCTGGTGAGCGACATACGGCACATCATCTATGCGCGCGAGAATACGTACTTCCACCAGACTATATCGCTTAGGGGGAAGGCTAACGTGGATGGGGGGGAAGCTAGCGAAGTGGACCCAAACGAGGTGGAAGTGGCCCAATCGGGGGAAGCCTACGCCGAGACTGATAATGAAGCCCCCCTGTCTCACGCCCATGACCGCTACAACGCGCACGACTTCGTGGAGCAGAACGGCGAGGTAGAGCAATACGCGAGGCACTACAACAATCAGGGTGCGATGGACTTTCCTACCTACTGCTCCTAGGTGGGGGGGCCACAGTTACCATCTCGTGTAGCAGCAACCCCCTAGGACTGCAACAAACCGTGAAATGTGATTCACCCGGCAAGAAGTAGCCCCCCACAATTGTCTTCCACACAAATTGATACCTCCCATTTGTGCAAATATATATAAAAAAAAAAAAAAAAAGGTGTATTCCCCACCAAAACTGTGCGATATATATAAAAGTACACTTTATACTTGTACCTCCAAATTTTACCCCTTCGCCTCACCATATAACATCAACAATATTGTCTCTTTGATTAACGCTCCATGTTGTTTTTCCTCAAATGTGTATTTAGTCAACATTGCCCTTCCTACAGTGCAGTACTTTTTTACCCCCCCTTGAAATTTTTTTTTTTCTTTTTCTATTTTTTCCGGTGAGGTTACTACTTGGAAGTGGTCGCTTGTCGAGGTGGTGGAGACGCCAAATAGCTGCATTTCCAAATGATCGCCTATGTGAACGCTTCACCCGTTCAGGCCTTTGTACACCATACACCTTCACATCTGCCTCGCTATCCTACGCTATTAACTCACTTCCTATTTGCACCCTTTTTATGTATCATAAGGGACCCCCCGTTTCGCCCCACGCATGGTACGCCTTTGTTTTCTTTTTTTTTTTTTTTTAAATGAAACACGTACATTCAAACTTTTTTACAAAAACTAAAAAATTAACATTGAAAAAAAAAAAAAAAAAAAAAACAGACACACAGACACACAGACACACAGACAGACAGACAGACAGACAGCTAATTAAATGGGTGCACATTATTATCCCTTCCGTGGCGATCCTAGACCAGGGAAGAGACAGCAAGGTATGGAATAGCTTACCCCTACCGATGAGCAACTGCTTACCTTTTCTACACCTTACATGGAAGATGCCTCACTGCTTGACTCCTTCATGGCTTCGTAAAAATATGGGTGCGGCAGCTTGGTCTGAATAATCTCATCCACAATTCCGTACTTCTTCGCCTCCAGAGCATTCATGTAGTGGTCCCTGTCTGAGTCCTTCTCAATCGTCTCAATTGTCTGATTAGTAAAAGTGGACAGGTAATTATACAAGAGCTTCTTCAGGTAAAGAATTTCTTTGGTCTGTATCTCTATATCCTGTGGGTGGCCAAATGCATTGCCCAGAGGTTGATGGATCATAATTCTGCAGTTGGGCAGAGATTTTCTCTTCCCCTTTTTCCCGCTAGCTAAAATTACAGAAGCCATAGATGCTACTAGGCCAAAAGATATTGTTTGTATGTCTGACTTGATATAATTAAAAATGTCCAAAATGGCTAGTCCTTCATTTATGGACCCCCCTGGGGAATTAATATAAATTTTGATGTCATCGTGGTTGATGTTGTCTAAGTATAACAACTGGCTGATCATTTCGTTGGTCGTTTTTTTATTTATTTCCTCCGTCAGGTATATTATTCTTTTTTTCAAAAAGAATAGCTTTAAGTCCTTCTTCATATCTTTCATGTGGTCCACTCTGGGAAGGAGCTCCTCCCGTCTCCTGTACTTTTTGGTGACTCGCCTTATTCTGCTGCTGCTACTGTCGCTGCTTCTGCTGCTACTTTTGTGGATTGGTTTTCCTTTGGAGGAGGGCTCTTCTAAAGGGCTTCCCTCCATTCCGAGGAAACCACCCCCCCGTGTGGCAGCATCCATGAACAACTCGCCATTCTTAACACTTCTCATTCCCGTGGCAGAAGTGTCACTTGGGGCCATCCAATCTGCCGTGCTATCTGTTGCGCTCTCCTCCCCCGCTGCGACATTTTCCTCTTCATCCCCTATCGACCGCGACGAGTTGGAGGACACCACCCTCGTCTTGCTGCAGCGGCCGTAAACACCGCTACACCCACCACCGTCTCCCCGGCCTGCCCAGTTGTGCTTCGCCTTTCCGTGGGGGACTTCTCCACCAGTGAACTGTATGAACGGCGCCGCGCTCAACCTGTGTGTATTCCTTTTTGCATGTGTTTTGTTATTTCTCAGTAGGGTGAAAAGCAGCAGCGAAAATAAACATACCATTTCTGCAATGCAGGCAGGTGATGTGCGCAGGGGGAATGCGTTTTCCACTAAAAAATTTTAAAACAGTTGTGTTCCTTTTAAAAAGTTTGGTAAAACGGGCGGAAGGAACCAAGCGCGCATCTTTGCACGTGCGCATGTGCAAATATATATGTATGTATATATATATGTGTGCACGTTTGTTCCTTCACCCTGCAAGCACGGTAGCTGTGTTGCGTGTAAGGCTGGAACCTTGCGGGGAAACCTCTGCGTTCCCTTTGGCCCCAAGAAAAAGGAAGTCAACGCTTACACATGTAATGCGGAAGGGAATGACCCACTTCAAAATGGAGAAAAACAGGAAGGAATAAAATTCTGCCGCTTTCGCAACGCGGCACAAATGAACAACGAACAGATAGCCCAGCATCCAATAACTCTATGACTCATCGCAGACGAATATCCCCTCCCATGGCAACCTAGTTGCATTCTGGGAGAGCATCCATGCGGTTACTTTCATTTTTCATTATAGTGTCCTTTATTTTCTACACGACCAAGGAGAGCAGCAAAGCGTGGATTTCCTCTTCGTCCTCTTTTTTTTTTTTTTTTTTTTCCTTTTTTTTACCTTGCCTGGCAGGTTTTTCTCTTTTTTTTTTTTTTCAGCCCCGCGCAGTTCAGGAGTTTCACGGAGCCCGTTCTGAATAGTGCCAGCAAAGCGCAGCAAAAAGGGGAAAAGCAGAAAATGTGAAAAATGTGCAAAGCGCGTAAGGTTGAGTGTAGCACGAATTTGGTGAAATCTCCCTGGTGCAGAGCAAAACAGGTGGTGTGTGCAAACGGGCAGGGGGATACAAGAACATGGAGTGACGAAAAAAAAGCCAAAATGTTAAGCTAGCTAGTTTTTTTTTTTTTTTTTTTTTTTTTTTTTTTTTTTTTTTTTTTTTTTTTTGCATTACTTGTTAATAACTTCTATAATTTTAAGGTATCGCAAGGTAGCTATTTTGGCTTCTCCTGGTGAGTAAGAAAAACAATTTGGCGAAAAAGGGGATAAAACATATGAACCGTTCAGGCAAAACGGGAAAATAAAAAATATATATAAATAAAATATAATAAAATGGAGAACTGGAAAAAATAGAAAAAAAATAATCTAGTATCGCAGGATTGACCAACCTGTCTGTCCAAAGACCTGCAGATTCATCTGAGTCAGCTCGGACTTTTCCACGGGGAGACAGCTGCGGGGGAAGGACGTGCATGGGGAGGGGCAAACGTGTGAAGGTGGTCCGCACGGTGTGCATATTAGTAAATGCGCAAAAGTTCCAAACGCTCACTCACCTGCCCTTCTTCATGGCCATGTCGTAGAGTGACCTGTATATCAGGTTAATGTCGTCCAACTTGGCCCGTCGTCGAATCAGCGCGGGGACGGACTGGAAGGTAGCGTCGTCGATGGGGCAAAACAAGCTCTCCTTATCGGTGGCATTTCCTTTGTTCACCTGTTCGTTTCTGCTGTCCTTTGCAGCGTTTCCGTTATTCAACACCCCCTTTTTTTCGTTGTCCTTCAAATCGCTTGTACTTAGGTAATTTTTATAATTGGCCGAGTCACACAATGCAGGTTTCCCGTTGGGTACTTCCCTGCCTAAATCGCTCAAGTTGTTTCCACTTGTTTGTTCCCCTTTGCTGTCTACACATTTTTGGAGATGGTCCAGCTGTAGCAACTCGTTAATTTCATCATAATTTATGTTGAGTAAAAACTTCTTTATATTGTCGTAAAAGAAATTATTTAAAATAATTTCCGAGTTGTGATAATTTACAAACTCCTTGGAAGTGATGTTTAAATTATTTTCCAGGTTTAGCAAAAAGTTATAATTTTGCATTTGCCTGTGCATGTACTGTATGCTCATTTTTTTTCGTTCATACAGGACGTTTAATTGTTTGTTGATTTTCTGCAGCTCGCTTTTTATATTTTCAAAGTCGTTAAGAATTAGGAACGGGTTGATATCATCTTCGTACATTTTGCACATTTCGTCTTTCAGCTTTCGCTCGATGAGCTCGATGTCGCTGTTCATGTTAAGGAACTGTGAAATGGGAAAGGACACAAAATCATCAAGTGAATCACGCAGTGCAGTTCCCTTTGTATATATGTACATGTACAGGTATACAGAAGCGCTTGTCCCAACACACCCATGTGATGTAATCTAATGAACTCACCTTCTCCTTCAGTGCGTCTATTGACAACTCCATCGTGACTATTTCTCTCTCTCCTGTGGTCTTGTTCAATTATCCAGCCCGCAGGCCAATTTTACACACACAGCTGCGCTTTTGTGTGCATGCATATGGCGCGGTGTGCATAGCCCTCCCCCACCCTTGGACGCGAAAAGGCGTACACAACCCCTTTTGGGAGGAAACGCTTATGCTAAGTCGTTTTAAAAGGGGGTTATTGCCATGTGCGAAACGTGGAGAAAAAACAGGCGTACATGCATAATGGCTGGCCGTCCTGACGCGTCCTTCCTTCCATCACGTACTTGTGAGAACAAGGGAAAAATGCAACCCCTAGCATGTCCTGGCAAATCCTTCCCTGTTCAAAAAAGGTAAAAATTTCGCTCGTTGGTATGCTAACAAAATAGCGGCGGTGAAGTGTCAATTGTTATGCCTTTCGGAGGAAGAAGAAGAAGAAGAAAAAGGAACGGAAAAAAAAAAAAAAAAAAAGGTGCTTTTCCTAGCCAGTATGTACATATACCTAGCCATGCAACACACGCACGTCCAGGAGGGCAATGTGCACTTCCAAGGTTGAAGTCGTAAATGAAGGTCCATTTCCCAACTCAGTGCGCAAATGTTTCTGCATGATGAGGTGTTACATTTACACATGCGTGTAAGCTTATGCATGCATTGCCACTTTTCCCGCCTGTGAATTTTCCTTCTCATCACACGACCCTTTTCATTTGCCTGCCGTTTTTTTTTTTTTTTTTTCAGATCGGGATGGTAAGCGGTTCAGTAGGTGCTAACATGAGTACTTCACATCCGTTGACCACACTCTGCTATATCCAACTTAACCCTTTTCCCATTCTTTGAAACTGCACAAATTAGGTATGCCTCTTATTCATTTCCCTTTCCGCCCGTTTATTTAAGCCGCAAAAAAAAAAAATGTGCACCTCCGTTGGGCCATCCATAACGCATGAAAGGACATGTGCGGCACGATGGAGAGGCCCGACATAGAGTATTTAAATCTGCCTGAGAAGGTTAAGAAAAAGTTGTATGCCTTCAACATAAATACGAGTAAGTAATTATATCCCTTTGGAGATGAGTGACCCCTGGTGGGCAAGCACGCATTTTTACACGTGTGTATATATGTCTACCTCGGCATGTCCCCACAGTCATATACTCATTGTATAGTGGAGGCACACCCAGGTATGCGCCTTTCCCCTTCCACCCCCTTCCCGCAGTTGAGAAATTAAGCACGAATTATCTGGAGGGCGTCGACGTGGAGGTTGGCAATCTTTTATGAGTTCCCTCGAATGATGTTCCGGAGATGGGGATAAGTGTATAACCCCGTCCATATACATACGCGTGTGTCGGTACATAAAAAAATTCACTTTTTCCAAATTACAGGAGGTCAATGCAGGACAGGATGAACTGTTCCGTTACCACTTGCGAGACTTGGGAGTGCCAAATGAGGACGGGGAAGAAGGCCGAGCAGATTATTCTAAGGACCCCCTCCATGGTTATAACCACCCTGTGAGCGATCAGGAAAATTATTGTTATGGTGGGAGTCATGCAGACACGGACGATGAGGGAGGCGTGCTGATGGACTCGCTGAGCGACGGGGGGGAGTCGTCCTCATCATCCCCATCAGCGTCCGTGTCAACGTCAACGTCAACGTCAACGTCAACGTCGGCTTCTATGTCTACCACGGGGCATGAGCGCGCCCCACCAACTTCTCCCCCCGAAAGGAGAAAATACACGGTGCTCAAAAGTATAAACCTGTGGACGAACCTAAAGAGTAGCAACAGTTTAGTGGGGGCGTCGGGAAAGGTTGTGAAGAATAGCGTGCCAGTGCATATAACTAGGTGCAAAAATCCGGAGGGACTTGAGAAGGATTTCCTGACCTGCTCGAATTACATGAAGGCATCCCTCAGCGAGGTGACGTCTGTTAAAACGAATAGTCATGCACTGAACAAGCTCCTCGGAAACGGTCTCCAAAGGTCTAAAATATATTTCTTATATGGGAAAAAGACAAAAATAAACAAAATCATTTTGCTCAATTTATTATGTGACGTTCTCGCTGGAAGTTCGTCCACTTCAGTTGCGGTGTTCATATACTTTAGCTACATTAACGACGTAACATTAATTTATAACATTTTAAAAGAAAAAATGAAAAGGGGGAGAAAAAAGAAGCACTCATTGGATGATATCCTTAACAGGTTATTAATTTTTCGGGTTCAAAGTTTGAGCGAACTTATTTCCTTTTTGGCACATGTAAGAAAAGACAGGAGATTCAGAAAAAAAGCGGATCAAAAGAACCCATTTACAGCAAGCCAGCTAGCCAATGTGACATGCATAGGAATAGACAATTTAACAAATTTGTTAAAGCAATTAAGTGTACAAAATTCGACTACCTACTTCTACCTCGTCCGGGAGTTAAAAGTTATTTCTGTTACATTCAACATACCCATAATTATATTTGACTGTGAGAAATATCAAGTGGAAGGAACACTTGCGTGGGGCAAAAGGCAATGTAAAGAAGAGGACGCACAGGAGGGGAAGTACACAGGGAATGATTACAAGTACAGAAATAATAAAACGAAATGGAACGGGAATGCTTCTACCACTTATGAAAAGACAAGCCGTTTAACACCCCAAGGGGAGGAGCACCCCACGAATGTGCTCACCGATGATGTGCCATATTGGACGGGAAGGAAGAATAGAAGGGCCAAGTGGAAAACGAGCGTACTGTCCTGTGACAGCAATGATGAGGGCAGCACGGAGAGTAGTAGCGCCACGGACGACTCGGAGTCGTACCCAGATTATTACCACCAGGGGGAGGGAAGCACTAATGATAAGTCGGCAAAATTTGGAAGTGGGCACAGTGGTGACAGTGTATCGTCCCCTAGTGAATTGTCTCCCCCGTGCGAATCAACCGAGACGGAGCAGCAGGACGCGTCGCCCATCACCATCCACATTGAAGAAATCACACGACAGGGATCAAGTGATGATAAAAAAAATGCATTCCCAACTGTGCACAACAGCAAGAACAACTCAAACAAAACGTCCGTCCCGCACCTCACCTATAACTTATTTGACTGTGTCCTCGAAGTTGAAGTCCTTCAAAAGATGCGTGGTGATAAAAACGTGGTTCGTTTCACTCTGCTCAAATCACCGAATAGCATTACACATTTCTACGTCCACTGCTGCATTCAAAATTATACACTAACGGACGTGACGTAGTTTCCGAGTGGAGATCACAGACACGTGCAAGTGGAGTGGGCAGTCCATGCTTGCATCGCAAAGGTGTCCTTCTCTTACCATGTAATTTGTTTTTTTTTGGTGTGGTTCCCTTAGGAACTTTCCATTTAAATAGTACCTAGCAAATGATAGTTTTGTGATTTGTTCACAGCGGTTACTGCACCGTTGGAGATAACACACGCGTAAGCACATGCACGAACACGCATGCACATACAAAGGCATACAAAAAAAAAAGAAAAAAACATTTCGCTTTCGAAACGAATCGCACAAACGAGGGGGGATGACACATGAGCATCGTCAAAAAAAAAAAAAAAAAAAAAAAAAAAAAAAATTTGCCAAATGGAGGGTGTCTAGATCAACTCAGATGACGTCGCTCAGGTAAACAAAGCATAAAAATATTTTGGCGGTTCCGAGTCTGCAGTAGGGGAAAAAATTGAAAAAAAAATGGGGAAGTGGAAGACACGTGGGGTAGATGTGTGTCCGCACAGAGTGACAACCATGGGAGTATGTGCCAAATTGCGCACACCTCCCCACACTTACTCGTCATCGTTATGTATGCTGCAGTAGTTGTAGCTGGGCAGGAAGAATAGCGAGCCGGTCTTCACCGATCTTGTCTCCTTTCCAATGGTTAGTCTGACGTTGTCGCCTTTGTAAATGTACCCATACTGCAGGGGGAGGGGGCAAGCGGAAACATGACAGGGCAAAAATGTGCAGTGAATGCATAAACGTGGCGGCCACATCTGTTCACGCCGCAGGATGAAACCAAGTACTGCACGTGCACATGCGTACATATATTTTTTTTTTCAAATATTACTATGAGGTTGTGGTTTATGTTTCCGAGCTGGATGGATCTGTTTTTGGCCAAAATGACATTCGTGGTTCTGCTTTGGGCT
Organism: Plasmodium fragile; assembly: GCF_000956335.1. Lineage (NCBI taxonomy): Eukaryota > Apicomplexa > Aconoidasida > Haemosporida > Plasmodiidae > Plasmodium > Plasmodium fragile. Next base: position 455,563 of record NW_012192585.1, on the reverse strand, counting down.
GTAAGTATCAGCGGGCCGATCTGCAACAAAAGGGGGGAAATAAAAACGGCGTTGGGCGGGAGAATCTTTTTTGCATTATGCGCAGCACGGTGTGTACACCTTTGTAGGGTGCCCAGTGGGGTCCTCCACGTGTGGTTACCTTGACGCCGGAGAGCCTCTCCCATACCGTGTCCGCGGGATTGTACGCGACTCCTGCGGAAAGGAAAAAATATATATATAAAATATAATGACACCGCGTGGCGGGGTAGCGGCACGTGACATTACGTCGATGGCGAAAAAATTGCATCCCCAATCACGTCAGCCAAACGAATGGGCGCCACGCGCTAGGCCTCTCTCTTCCGCTACATTCATTTTTTCGCACGTACTGTACGACACCATCTTGTTGTTCTCGTCCACGAACGTGGAGTAGTCCTGGTCCGCCCTGTTTTCACTGCTGGAGTGGCTGTCCTCATTGGAGTTGTTTCTATACGAGTCCACAGACTTGGCTTCTGCATGGTTCATGTTGCTTTGGTTACTACTACTGTTGCTTCTTTTATAATGTGTGTCTGGTTGATCCACTTCATTTTTTCTTCTTCTGCCTCTTTTTTTTTGTACCTTTTTAATGTCCTTTTCGGAATGCCTGTCCTCGGACCCACTTGCATGCGATCTAGTTGTCCTTATATTCGTGTGATACTCTCCATTGTCTGCCTCCTCGTAAGACATGTGGTCCCTGTTGTTTCTCACTTGTTCAAAGTTCCTGCTACACAAATTGGGCCCTACATGACTTGGTGCATCTGGTTCGAAGGATCCGTACGGTGCAGGGTACTGATCTTCATTGATGTTGGGAGCGAAGTGGTTGTTGGTTCTGCTTGGGAGGAGGTATCCATTGTGGTGGTTCATATGCTGGCCCATCTGCTGGCTCATGTGTTGCCCCATCTGTGTGTGCATCTGGCTGAGCTGCTGCCCAATGTGTTGGCCCATTTGGTGACCAATGTGGTTGCCCACTTGGGGGTTCAGGTGCTGTCCCACCGGAAGGCCCATCTGCTGCGCCAGCTGCGCGCTCAAGGGGTTCATCTGGTTTAACTGGTTCATCGGGTTGTGCGGGTCGGCTAGGGGATGCCCCTGGGTCTGTCCCAGTAGTTGCCCTAAAGGCTGTCCCACAGGCTGTCCTACAGGCTGCCCTAAAGTCTGCCCTAACACCAGGGTAGGTCCTCCTAACTGGTAACTCTGGGGATGCTCCATTGTCATTTGCAGGTGTGCATTGGGGTTACTCATCTGGTTGTTATAAACAGGGTTAATTGCGGAGCCCATGTTGCTGTAGAGGGTCGGGGGCTGATTCTGTTCACTGCTCATGTTAGCGATCTGGCCAGCTGCAGGGGCACCCGTTTGGTTATTCAGCTGCACAGTGGGGACGGCCACTGCTTGTGCGGTCGACACGTTGCTTTGAGAGTCGTTCGATGGGGCCTCCTCCGACGGGGTGGTAGTTTTCTTCAATCTGGGTCTTCCCCGCTTGCGCTTCACCGGCGGTTGCGCTTGCGGCTGGTTTTCCTGCACGGCGGGTGGCACACCCTGCGTAGTGCTCTGCGTGGCGAGCTGCATCACGATCTGCGGCGGAAGTGCGTTCCCCACCACGGCTGCATTACTAACCGTGGTCGCATTATCATGAGGCACATTTGCATCCACAACGGTGGGAAGAATTTGCGCGCCTCCTTCACTGACTTGTGTTGCATTCTCCTTAACGTCACTTAAAATGTGAGTCGATTTGTCATTCAATAATACATGAGCGTCGGCAGCCATCGTGGGGGGACTCTCTTTATGTAAGTCAGCCTTATTGTTATGACCATGTATGTCGTCTCTATTCAACTGTGTCTTGTGATAAGGTACATTGTGTAGGTACTCATTTTTGTGATTCACTCCTTCTTCCTCAAAATACGGCTTGGCTCCACTGTGACTTCCTGGAGGGGTCTTTTTCGAAAAGGCATTCCTCTGATCATCGTGTGTCCGTAGCTGCTCATACACTTCATGCTGTTCATGCTGTTCATATGACATAGCACGTGGGTCATAATAATCTGCCTGATCGGATGGGGTTCCCTCCTCGTAATACTCGTCCCCTTCATAGCTACCTCGCGGGTGAATGCGGTTATACGCGCTGTGATAATGGCTGCCCGCATGATGTACTCCATTTGAGTGACCGCTCAACCTTTGGTGCGCGCGCTTACTGTTGTAACAATCGCTCGGGTAGTTGGCCCCCCGGGATACACCCGCGGGATGACCTGTGCCATACGAAGCATGCCTGTCAACACCATCGTGAGGATCACCACTTTGCCCGTCCTCATACTTCCTATTCCCCCCACGTGCGTAAGTACTTATTTGGTTCTCACTCGAACCTTGTCTTCTATAAGATGGGTTCACCCCACTCAGGTATTCACTGCGATGATACGCGTGCGGGTTAGTAGAGGTGCGCCCGTCGCAGTAGTTATTAAACGAGTTCTCTTCCTCGTGGTAGCGATCATCATGATGGTAACGACCGTCCATCCGACCTTGGTTCGCCCCACGCACACCCACTGGGTACCTCCCATGTCGATACATGCCTTTCTTATAATTCGTGTCTTGATCCATCCTTCCATCATGTACATACATTCTGTCTTCATCTCCATCCTTCTCCTGATCGTCCTCACCGCGTACCTTTTTGTAACCCCTACTGTGCGCACTTCTAAAGTACGTGGTTGCACCTCCTTCCCCCACTGTATGCATGTCACGCGCAGGATACACCTCACCAGTGAATAACTCATCCTGTTTAGGATCCTCCAAGCTCTCCTCTTCATAGGAGTACATCCCATTCTGTGTCTTATCGTAACCATTAATATGCATGCTTCGTGGTGGGTGCTCATTTTCGTGTATGTACTCTTTTCTGTTTTGCTGGTTCACATGGTGCATTCTCCTATTTACTCTCTTATTCAGTTGTGAATAATTTGAATCGTCGACCCCTTCATCAATGTCATACCTCTCATCCGCTTCGAGGTTCGCATTTCCGTCTGCACTGTATCCGGTGTCTCTCCTCACACGCGCGACGCGATGATAGCCTTTTGCTATTCCACTGTACTGATGGAAGCGATAGGCGCGACGGTTTACATTGTCACCTTTACCGCGTCTTTCCCTCATTTCGCCACTGTCTCCCCCTTTCCTCACATTCTGCACGTGGCCCTCTCCATATCGACTGCGCTGGGGGACTGCTCCTCCACTCTGAAAAGCGTCTTCCTCAACATGGTCGTCCATCATCCCTCCGTCGGTGCTGCCTGTCATGTCCACATTGGGCTCGCTCTCATGGAATGATGCCTCCCCTCGGGCTATATCCTCTGGCAGGTCTGCAAACGGTCTGCTACTTCTAACCTGTTTCTTCTCGTACACTCCATTTCCATGCAGATAGTGATGGCTCATTTCATCTTGGTCGTCAGTGGTCACGTACTTTTGTGCATCCCCAGCAGTGCCCTGTTGTCCGGGCTGCTTCGAAAGAAACAAATATTTTTTCTTCTTTTTAAATTGTGAGTTACCACTTGGTTCTACCTCCTTGGTGTGTTCATAATTGTCGTCGCCGCGATCGAGCTGCATGTATATGTCTCCCCCCTGGTCGTTCGCATGTACATATTTTACTCTCCTGTCACTGTTATAGCGGGAGATGTTCTCATTCTTCCTCAAATAAATGCCTTCGCTAAATCGGTTGTGGGTTCTGTTCCCTTCACGGTCTTCCTTGAATGCCCCCTTGCCCGTGCGCAGGTCCCTCAGTTTGGAGACACTCCATGTTGTGTCGTAATGAGGCGGAGACCCGCCATCTGCCTCCCCCTCCGCGTGCTTCTCCCTCAGCATAGTCTTCCTCACCTGCGCAATCCTCCTAATGACTGTCTCCTTATCATCATCCCCGCCTTGTCCAATGTTCACAATTCTATACACATTTTTATTCACCCGAATGGCCTTCTCGTGGCTGCTACTTTGCGAGTTCCCCATGTGGTCATCATGGTCTTGCAGCCCCAGTTGTGCCTCCTCATCAGTATTATTATCACCATCACCATCTTCATCGTGCTCCGCATCATGGTGATCATTTTGAAGCGATTCGTTCGATGCATCCATGGAGGCTAATCTGGTTCTTCCCCCGTGACGACTGTATGGCTGTGTGTATCTACTGGGGGCTCTAGCGTGTAGTTTTTTTCCCACCTGGTTAACACTAACAGGAGAGTCATTTCGAAAAGTGGGATCAAAAAACGGGTTGTATTTGGTCCTTTCCTCATCTGAACCCCTTCCACCACCATATCCTTTAGAAACAGATGCAGCGACACTGGTTCTGACTTTTTTCCCTTTACTTATTTTGGAGGGACTAGAAACAGAATAACATGAACCCAAGGTTGAAATGTCATTGTCGAAATAAAACTCATCCTCTTTATCTGAATCATAGAAGGAAGACACATCATCGTCCACGTAACTGATTCTGCTCACTGCATTCTCTAGTTGGTCATTTAGAAGCTGGGAGGTGTTCAGGCGATATATTTCACAAATATTATCCTTATCTGTATTCTGGGTGGTATAATCCTTGGCCTTTTTATTTACTCCATCGATGGAATTGCCCAGGGGGTCACTCAGGTTGCTCAGATTCAGGCTTTCATTATTCTCGCTAAAAGGGGGGGGGGTGGTTAAGAGGCGTATTAGTCGGGGCAGACATGACGGGCGTGGCGTGCACACGGGGGGAGGGAATACCAACATCATATAGGCATGCCGTTGCGCCGGCGAAGGCCAACGGGGAATGCAGCAACTCTGCTCCCCACTTACAGTGACGAGAGGGGCTTCCTCTCTATGACGGTGAATAGCCCATTGCTGGCTGTGGACTGATCAAGAGCCTGCACAAGGGGGAAGGGAAGGTTATAGCGAAGCGTTAGCGGCGTGTTAGCGGCGTGTTAGCGGCCGCACGGCAGCGAAGGGCCTCTTTGAACGGTCCACTTACAAGGTCAAATATCTTTTCATCATTCATAATTCTTCTGGGTGTTTCTGTTTTATCTTCTCTTCGGGTGAGATGTGACCAGAGGACAAGACAAAAGATCGGCTGGGCTGCACCTCCCTCGGTGAACACAACTTTGTGGGCTCACTGGACAGGGACACACATGCACACACAAATGTATATACATATGTGTACGTATGCACGGATGCATGCCTGTGTGTATAAGCACATATAGGGGTGTACACACTGCGGGGTCAAATGGTTGGACACACACAAAAAAAAAAAAAAGAAAGAAAGAAAAAGAAAGTTGGCGTATGCTTCAAAATGGGGAGCGCTCGCAAGTTTTGTGCATTTTTCTCCGCCTGGCCTAGAGAAAAACGACCACTACCTCCCCCCGGCGACAATCACGAGGGTCGATAGTCTCCGCCTCGTGCAGGCGAATACGCACATGTACAGGACGCACTTCCGCACTTGCCCAATTTGAGCGTTTGCACGTCTGCGCATAATATATGTCCCCTCGGGAACGACAAAAACACGTGCGTATGGAAAATGCCAATTGGTTTGCTACACCATTTAAGGGGGAAGGAGGGGCGTGCTTTTAAACAGTTCATCAGTTCGCCTCCTCAAGTTTGTTTTGTCCCTTTGCTCGACATGCGAAAAGGAGTATACATGCGTGCAAGTAAATTTTTTTTTTTGAACATGTACTTATATCCTCTATGCTGGTATAAGTACACATATCTCCATGTGCACGTGTAAAAGCATTACACTTATCTGCCTCAAAATGGGAAAAAAAAAAAAAAAAAAAAAAAAAAAAAACACATTCGCAGTACTGAATAGCCTTCGCGACAAAATTAAAAACTTCGTAGGGCCATTCGGCAAGCGTGGAGGCTGCTCAAACAAAGAGAGTGGAACGGGTGCAAAAAATGGAAATAAAGAAA
>NW_012192585.1:433119-449135 GCF_000956335.1 Plasmodium fragile | reverse complement strand
ACTCCTCACAGGTTCACCCTTTTATTAATACATTTTGCTATTTGTAATATGGCCGCTTCACCAACTAGACGTTTTACAAACCAGACGTGGGAATGGAACCATGGTCTCGCGTGGACTGTATATGATCATGCATGTGTAACGTTTCACCCTCTCGCAATTGTGCTATCCACCGCTGTTTCCTTTTTGCACATTGATTTTTTTTTTTTTTTTTTTTTTTTTTTTTTCATCCTCTTCGACGAGGGGTTGACTATTGCGACCTTTTCAAGGTATTCCCGCGATGAGTATTTTTTCTTTTTGGTCGATTGAATGGAATGCGTTCCCCATTTTGCTCATTTGGTCACTCACCATTGTTCGCCCGACGTGGTGTGCAAAGAGAAACGTGCAAGTGGTGTAATGGTAGCAGGTGTAATGACTTGGCGCGCGACACCCCCGTTGTGTGATTACAATATGGACGAACGGCCCAGTTGCTCGCGCAAGGTATTCCCCCATTGAAGGGGTGTATGCCCCCTCCTTGTAGCGCTTCGGGCGGTTCATGCGGTTGCCACGTCCCCTCCTGCGCGCGGTTACAAATATATGTAATGTGCGAAAAGCCCCGAATAGGTGTGGTGTCGAGGTATTTTTTTTAAATGAGATCACCACTGCTACTGGCACCGCTTCTCGAGATGGGAAGAGGCCAAGGCAGAAAAAAAAAAATAAATAAATAAATTAATATAGGAATAGCAGCACAGCAACATGCTCCTTCAGTTTTTCCCTCTTCCCCACGAGGCTTGGTAAAAGCGGACTAGCAAACAGCCGTGCCATCGTCCTCATTGCAACGCTCCGGCCACACGATTGAACGAATTAGTCGTAAGGAGGGAATGCCTCAAAATATTGGTCCAAGTCTTGATCAATCCTTTTTTTTTTTTTTTTTTTTTTTTCTCCCCCCAAATGACAGACGCCAAATGGTCGTTACCTCGTTAGTAATTTTGTAAAGTGTTAGTACTAACACGTGCATACGGTGCGTATCGTTTGGGGAATGACTCTTCTTCGTTTGCGCCATTTCCAACGGGGGGACTTTCTACATAAAAATAAAAGGGCTACACAAGTATAGCAGTGAAGAGAGGTTCCTCCACTAAATTCATGTGGCCCTTTTTTCGTAGTCCTATACAAAAGGGCAAAACCGAAATGGACATTTATTCTCTTCTCGTTTCAATGCCCCATTTTGGAAACAATGCAACGGAAGAAAAAAAAAAAAAAAAAAAAAGGAAAGAAAAGGCACCTTGTTTAACACCAGACTGCACACACATGTGTAGTTGTGCAAGTATGCACTTATGTGTGTGTCCACCCCCACGTGCGTAACCCCTTAGGTCCATTTTTAATGACTAAGTTTGTGATTCTCCTCAGCGTGTGTTATATAATTTTCCATTTTTGTGGGGCATTCAAGATACCGCATTGTTGCGAAAGGTTGGTAGTGCGCAGTGGGGAGGCAGGAGAGCCCGTTCGCGCCCCGCAGCGACACTGCATCCACCCCAGAAAAGGCATAGGGACAGAAAGGAGAGGAAGCAATGTACCTCGCTGCTACCACAATACGGTTCGAAGTCATGGGGTGAATAAGCATACTAAGCTGTTTTACAGGAGCAAAAAGGAAAGGGACATCCAGGAGTCAGGGTACATGTTTCCCTTCGATCACTTAGAGAAAAAAAAAACGAAATTTCCTCCGGACCCCTACCAGCCAAGTGAAGAAGAGAGGGAACAGAACGTGGCAGATGTGTTCGAAGAGCAGATGAACGATGATGAGCTCCTCAGCTTTGACGACGACGATGATGCGAAAAGACACTTTGGAGAGACAACCTTCAACGCACCCATCAGTGGGCACAGCGCGGACGGGGAACAACATGACGACGATGAGGATGGTAAGAAGGACAACACGAATGACGGGGATGTGGATGGGGCGGACGAGCTGATCCCGCCCGAACTCGTGGCGGAGGCTGCAAAGGGGAATACCGCTCCAGAAGAACCGCAACCCGAACGAGAGGTGGTAAAGATCAACGTGTATTCCGCAGAAGAGAAGAGAATTGAGGCCGAAATGATGAAAGACCAGCTCTATTACCTGTTTCACTCCTCCATGGACAGCACCTTCATCGAGTTCTTTCGACTGCAAATCGATTCGTCCATCCGTCCAGACGAGAGGAACATTTCAGTAGCGTACACTTGTGGGGAAAGCAATTACCAGGCACCAATATCTTGCGTGGAAGATCTAATAAACTTTTCCCACCATTTGCAAAACTTGTTGACCAGTAGAATAGAAGATGCTCGTAGGGACAAAATTAATGAAGAGATGACCTACTTGAGTAAAAGCATGCGGAAAGAACTCGAGAGGGGAAAAAAACAAAGGAACATCACACACACTTCAAAAAGGAATTTGCAGCTGAGCATCGAGTCGTCGCTAAAGTTGATTGAAAAATGCAAAGAAAAATTGTACAGGCAAAACTATGAGCGTACTTTACACGATTTGAAATTAGCATACAGTATGTTGCCGTGTAAATATTATGGATTTTTTCTTTCTAGCATTTGTGCAAATATATCGATGCTGTCCTACTACACAAATGACATGCAAGGAGCTCTTAACTTTTCTCTAAAGGCAATAAAGTACGAACCTAAGGATGCATTGGCGTGGAAATGTCTCGGAGATGCATACAGAAGCTTCCGCAAATTTTGGCAGGCTCAAAATTTTTACGACATAGCGATATACTTGGGCTATAAAGACGACAAGGGAGAGAACTTCAAAGAAATTGTAGCCGAGTTAAACAAATTGACCGTGGCTGCTTTGAAAAAGGCAGATACGTTAAAAGAAAATATGAACAACTGTACCAACGTGGTCGTGAAAAAAAACATCGGAATTGTGTTGAATAAGAATCCGGATTCGATTGGGGGCTGTTACGTGTCCTACATCATTGAGGGGGGAAAAGCGAGCAAAAAAAATTTCCACCATGGAGACCAAATTGTTGCACTGAACAATATCGTTACGTATGGAAAGCCAATTGACTTTTGCTTAAAAGCTTTCCAAAAGAATGAAGGCTCCTACGACATTGTTTTTTTCAGGGGAAATATTATCGAGCTGTACGGCCTGCGCGCCTACAAATATTTGATCGAACATGGTTTGTTTCACACCCTCTTCGAGAATGAGAAAATTGCGTCCTTCAAGCGAAACGAGACCATTTTGTTTGACTTGCGTGGGTTTGGCACCTTTTCCGAGTACGGCGTATCGCAGGGGGTATCGTAAGTGGCCACGCGAACGAGCTAGCCAAACGTGCCAACCAACGGTTCCGTGTGTGCACAGAAAATTCCCCAAAGGGGAAATGTACCTGAACGGTGCAGGCGACGTTTGTGCGCAACACCAGACACAAAGGCTGCACACAGCCCGTATTTTCTTCCAACCCACGTTACGCTCATTTTTTTTGTGTTTCCACTTAGTCCAAAATTTGTTCCGCGCGGCAACTTCGAAATCGCCTTGCTCGTTCATAAAAAAGTGGAAAAAAATATGAACAAAAAAAAAAAAATAAAATAAAATAAAAAACACACACACCGCGCGGGCCCCCAAACGACTTGACCGTCGCTCGTACACATCAATCACTCCTTGCCCCTCCTCTGCGAGTACAATATTTTATCATACAGATTTACGAACGATTCGTATTTCTCCACGTCGCGCTTTGTCCACTTCTTGGTGGGTTTGCGTATGTCCTGATTTTTGTTCGTACAGTTCGTTTGAAACTTCTCCCTGAGTGTTTGTATATGTATGGGTATTTGGCAGTCACTTAGGAAGGAGCGGAAGTTTTTTTCATAAGACCTCCGCAGGGGGGCTGAAAATAGTTTGTTTTCCTTGTAGAAGAAGAAGGCCAGAAATTTAATGGCACTCAGCTTTACGCTCAGACCTGGGTAGAGGGGTCGATGTTTGCCCAACTCGTACAGCGCCTCACACAGGATGTCATACAAGTATGTCTTGAGATAAACCATCGTAGTGACATCATTTTGGTTTTTCATTTTTTCAAAAATGATTTCGAAAATGTTTTGATTATTTAAGTAGTCCGTATGATTACTTACAAATTTTTCCATTTTTTCTTCATTTTCGAATAGGTAAAGTTTTTGTTGGTACTTTATGCAACATTGCTTATTCCCCTTGACAAAATTGTTTTGGTCTCTCAAGCTGACCAAGCAGAATCCCTCATTTTCTATTTTATCATTTTCTTCCACTTGATCTACTTTTTCGAATGTAGCCAGTGGTTTCTCTATGGCTGTGAACTCCGTGGGATTTTTCTCGAACGCAACCACCTCGTCATGACTACTCACTAAGTAGAAGCAGCCGTCATGGTTCACTGTGTAATGATCGAATATGTTGCATTTTTGTAAAATGTTTTTGTTCTTATAGGTAACTAGGCAGTAGTTATCAAATTTCATTTCCTGTTGGTAATTTTCCCTTTCTTCAAGATTGAACCCTTTGAAGTAGGCGGTCTTGTTATTGTACTTGTATCGTTTATACTTTTGGTAGTTCTTTATTGTATTCTCTATATCGTTCGTCAGTTTGCACTTCATTTTCCACACGTTTGTATGTTCTACGTGTATCACATTGTTATATTTTGGCTTGAAGATGTGCTCGACGTACTTCACAAATGGGTAGTACTGTGGGAATGTCCCAGCAGTGCGTGAGGGGATGTACCTGTCCCTTTTCTTAACATTTTCTCCCACTCTTTGGCATGCTCCATTTTCTGCTTCCGTTGGTGTTATTCGTTGCTGCCTGTCTCCCTTGTGCAGTATAAAAATCAAGTGTGGAATTTTTTTCTCTTTGAGAAAATGCTCCAGTTGGAATTTGTTATATGGAAGGTTGCACAGGATGCATCCATGAGCCAGGACATCATACTGGTTCATCCGAATGCGTATTAGTTCCATAACGTCTGCATCGGTTAAGCGTTTTGTCTTTATAAGTTGTTTAAATTTCCCAATTTGAAAACCAAAGGAGAGTAAATTTTTTGGGTGGATCACTGCACACTTTGTACTTTTCGCCAGTTCATCGTACAAGTCTTCCATATTTGTATCTGAGTACATAATTACGAATGGGAGGACAAAGCAGGGGTCTGGTTTCATCTGTGTCAAGTAACGAATGGGGTTCATACTAAACATGTTTAGTTCCTCTTCCGTTTTGAAGTAAAATAAAAACGAGTTGTATAGGAGGAGGTGCTCCGTGTCTACGTCGACGATGTTATCAATATTGACCGGAGAGTAATAATAAAAATTTGACAGTTTGGCGTAATTATTTTTTTTTAAAAACTGGGCCCATAGTTTGTCTACCCTCTTTAGATTCATCTGATGGAAGAGGCAGTTCCTATGTTGGAGTATACCTCTCAGCTTGGCTTCTATACATGCCTTCACTTTTGTCATGTGAATTTTCCCTGCGTCGATACACCACACATTTGTATTATCCTTCAAATGGTTAATAATTTGCTGATTCTTCTTTGATGTCTTTTTTATTTTGGTGAGTAGCTTTTTTTCTCCTTCTGCAAATAGCTGTTTTGTTTGTCCATTTTTTTCCCCATTGGAATTATCTCCTCTAACTTCTTCCATGTTCTGATCACCCGCCCCTTTTCTGTGCCTTTCCTCTCCTGCGTTGAAGTAACCCGCTTTTTCCCACGAAGCCTTGAGGCCACATTTCAAGTAAATCACATGCTCAGGGATTCTAAAGGAGCATTTCAAAATTTTCTCAAACGAGTTTAATACCTTCTCTGCTAAGAAGATATACTTGCTGTTTAGTAATTCCTTTTCGTTTTTTTTAAAAAAAATTTTTTTAATTTGTTCTACCTTTATGTTTTTCTGGAGGTAGGCATAGGGGTCACCATCTGAGTTGGTATCACTTTGGGATGCCATTTCTTCTGATGGGGTCTCATCAGATGAGTCACCTCCATGGGGGAGGGGTTCCACCTCGTCTGCACGTCCGCCTCTCTCTCCGCCACCCACCTGCACGTCACCTGGCCCATTTCTGTTCCCTGTGGCCGTTTCGTGAGGGGGAGCCCCTTTAGCCAGTTCTGCCTCGCTGCCACGACCTTGACTGACGCTCCTCTCCCTGTGCAGCCTCTCCAGGCAACGCCTCACCTCCTCGCCGGACGACGCTCTGAACAGATCTGCGCTCGCGGGGGAGAACCTAATGATGCACTTGCCCAGCTTCTCATGCAGGACGACGCGCATGGCAACAATTTTGGCCACGTTCAAAACGAGGTTGAGCGGCTTGACTCGAGAAAACAGAACGTCGAGCATTTGCTGTTCTGTCTCCACTGAGTATTCCTCCGAGGTTTTCACACAACTAATGTTGTTCTCTATGTAGTCCACATCTACCTTGTTCAGGTGAATCTCACAATCGTGAAATTTACCTAGCCAGTTAGAACCAAAGACGAAGTGTGCAAGTACGTGGTTCCTCTTCTTCCTGTTCTTCATTCCATCGGTAAGCTTGAAAAGGTAGACATATTTAAGGATGTAAAAACAGGTGGGTGGGAATGTATTAGTAAACTCCTTCTGTATGTCAACACATTGTAAAAAGAATTTGCATGCAATGGTCTCCATTTCTTTTACAAAATGGCACCCCTCATCAGTTAGAAGTAGGACTCTCAAAGGAGGCACGGAGAATTCTCCACAATAGGATTCTTTGCTTTGGCAAAAATGAAAAGCATTATACATGTTGGAGAGGTGGTGCACCTTCCCACCATAGACCAGTTTTACACCTTTGGAGCTTTTATACAGCCAATTATGCTTCGATACAAGATACGGGCAATACACATTAGTGAACGAGCAATCTAGTTTATCTGCTAAGGTGTTATCCCTCAGGACGTCGGTGTAATCATAATAGGAGTGGACATATGGGTTCAGCAGCTTCCTTACTTCATTTACGTAATAATTAATATTCGTCTCGGTGCTCATTTTGAGATAGTGCACTTGGTACTTTGCTTTCCTCAAACGTTCAAACTCTTTTTTGTATTGCTTAGTACAAACATACATGGAGTTCTCTCTCCATGTGATTTCATTTACCTCATCACTGCCCCTCTGGGTTAGCTGTTTCAGAATGTCCTGGTGGATGTTTTCTCTCATTTGTTTCTCTTTTTCTTTCTTCACGTCAAATGCGATAACAATGTCAATCTGGAGTTTCACCTTCTTTAGGTACTCGTAAATTTTGCTATTCAAGGGCAGCCCCGTTATTATGAAGTGTGTGCTTTCAGCGGTTGTCTTGAATGGCGGACCACCTAGGGAAGGTTCCCCCAACTGGTACTCACTTCGACTTTCTAACTCCTGGGCGTACTTTCCATTTTCATCCTCCAGTTGGGTCGAGATGGTACAGATTAGTTGGTCAATCGTCCTGTTTATGCTGCTCAAGGTGGTGCACTTAAATAGGTCACTCACCAAGCAGCTGAATTGGACGCTGGCCTCGGAGGATTTCCCTTGCGCTATGAGCAGGCTGTGGAGGGCCCTGATTTTAACTGCCTTTAGGGAAATTTTCTTCTGGGGGCCATCCTCTGCAATGTCATCTGCAATGTCATCTGCAATATCCTCTGCAGTGTCATCTGCAATACCGTCCTCTGTGGGGTCATCCTCTGCGGGGTCATCATCTGGGGAGTCCTTAACTGAATCATCCTGTTCTTCCCTACAGCTCACCCCATTTGCGTCTGCCCCACCAAATGCGCGTTCGAATTGCTGCCTCAGCTCCTGCAGCGCTTCCTCCACCTGTCGCAGGACGAACACATTGAAGGAGTGTGCCTTGTTCATCCGCATGCACAGGTACCGCACGATGAACAGGGGCGACACGGTTTTGCCCTCCACGAGCCGATTGATCTCAAACATGTAGGTGTCCACGTTTGTGTACGTTTCCCCCTTGGCTTCTTCTTCCTTGTCTGCCCCTTCCTCTGCCCCCTTTTCCGAGTCGCATCTCAGATCCTCCCCGGTGAGGAAGAACCTCCGGAAGTAATCCTCCAGGTCGATGTGCACCACCCGTTCCCTCTGCCCCACAACGCTCATCACTTTTTTCTTTACATCTACACTAGAAAAATAAATGACCATGGTAAAACCTATGTGTTCCTTTATCTTGTTGCTCGAGTAGAATTTGGGGTACATCAAAAATTCTCTCATTTTGGTTTCGCTGTCCAGTAAATATATTTTGTTCTTGTAGGTGGCCATGAATTGTTTCTTTCCCTTAACAAACCTCCTCTCGTTGACGTAGGTCACGGGGCAGTACTTGTAGTAGGCACCCCAGTGTCGGTAGTAGCGCATATGCGTTTGGCCTACGAATGACTTCTTCTCATCAGCGATCGATTTGCCCTGCACTTGTTGAATCGTGTCGCCGCGGACGGAGCTAATTTCAACACCACTCGATTGGGCAGACCCCTTGTCTCTGTCATCCCCTTGATCGGAGGCAGCTTCCGCGACGCCATCAGCTGTTTTTACAAGACTAGATTCACCAACACTATGGCCACCTTCTGGGGAAGCGTCTTCCAATGGGGACTGCCTCCCCAGGATCCTCCTCCTCCTCAGGTTCACCACCAAAACGCCAGACCCCTGCTCCGGACAATACTTGAACGGAAAAAAATTATTTTTAAGATGGTAAGAAAATTGATTTCTTATCATGTTGATGTGGAAAATGTTCCATAGTGTGTCCTCGTTCGGTCTGTTCCATTGTCCCATGCTCTTCTGGCTAACCATATCCATGCGGATGAGTGGGATGCCAAACTTTTCCTCCACCGCGCGGGCCACATCTTCCTCCTTCCGTTGGGCCCATTCGTCTGCTTCACCTGCAGCGTCTACGTCAACTGTAGCGTCTACGTCAACTGTAGCGTCTACTTTGCGTACATCGTCCTGGGGGTGCATTTCTGCGCTCTCCTCCTTGTGCAACTCGTTCACCCGCTCAACCAGCAGGCGAATGTCCCTCTCCAACTTGATGCTGCGCATGCTGCTCTTCAACTCAGCATAGTAACTCCTGTAGTACTTTTCAGGATCGTCGCACCTGTACACGTAACACATTTCTTTACTCATTTGGGTGAAGTAGTTTTCACTTATATTTTCCACGTTTAGGATTCCTCGGGGGGTTCTCTTCGCGTCGGTGTTTTCTTTGCTGGGTTGCCCACGGGGGGAGGTGGCCTTTGCTTCTTCCTCATCCGTGCTTTCCTCCTCGTTACTATTTTCGTCGTTGCTGTCCTCGTCGCTGCTGTCTTCGTCGGTCTCATCCCCCTCTGTGTTATCCTCGTCGATGTCATCCTCCTCCGTGTTATCCCCCTCCGTGGCGCGCCCGTCTAGAGCGTAGTTTTCCTCCGATCCCCCCACGGTGAGGCATTCCTCCTGTGCGCCCACGTCCTCGTCGATCGTTTCAGCTGCATCCGACGCGTTTGCAACAACAGCAACACTCCCCAGCCGTTCCTTCTCTAACACTCGCAGCATCTGCTCGTCTTCCTCATCACGCTGTTCATTTGGAGAGTCCCCGTCTGAAGCCTCCCCTGAGGGATTATCACCTGTTCCCTGCAATTCTGCCTCGTCCTCCTCGCTAGAACCAACAGAAAGGGCGGCTCCGGATGAGTTACTCTTTTTTTCCTTTTTGTGTTTCCCTATGTTGTCGCCCACATGCACATCCTTCCCACCAACATTTATCATCTGGAGGGGTCCCGAACTCCTTTCTCGGAAGATGTTCAGCAGGTGTTCGTATATGATGTCCACGTGGGTTGGTTCGTCGCACCTGCGGTGGGGTGCAAAATGGGGAAACGTGAATGACGCCCACATATAGACGGCGTACGTAAAGCGGCCTAAACGTAGAACGCCCTAAAGCTGAGCCGAGCCAAGTTAGCATACCTTGCGACCCCCTCATGCTCCTGCAGAAGGATACAGAAGCAGGGGAAGGTGTCCTTAAACGGGTTGGCCAGAATCAAATTATGATCCTCCACGAGAAAGTTGGACCCATCAATCCCATCCCCTTGTGTTACATTTTTTTGAAAGTTCAAATTGAGGAAGCTCATATAATTGAGGTAATTCAAAGAGGAGAGTTTCTTCCATTTGTGAAGAAAATACTCAGCGTAATTCAAAAAATTTCCCGTCAAGTACAAAAGGGAGCCATTATTTTTAGCAATGATACTGTTGAGACACTCCAAGGTTAGATCCATGACCTTCTTACAGTCGATGCTCTTTCCCTTTTTTAAATCTTCATTAATTAATTTCCCAAGTGGAGACAGAAATTTATTTTCTAACGTTACATTTCTTCTTAATACTAGAAGCGGCTCGATCAGGTCCACTTTTAATCTTCGGGCAAATCTGTAGACATACTTTTCTCTCCTCCTGGACATGACTAGGAAATTTTCCTTCTTGTTCCTTTTATTTATTTTGATGAAGTTCCTCATTTTGTGGGAATCCTCCACGAGCAGGTACTTCGTCTTCAGGGGGGTAGCCGCGTTAGCCGCGTTAGCGGCCTTGTCCGCGTCGGTCGTGTCAGCCGCTTCAGCCTTGTCAGCGGCGTTACCCATGTGAGGAGGCTTGGCCGTGTCAGGAGCGTTGTCCTCTATCCCAGTTAGTGCTTTCAGTATAGGTGCACCTCCGCTCAAGCCTCCCTCTCCGCGTTGTTCAGGACACGCCTCCCCCTTCATGGCCCGTTCGGTAGCATCTACATTCTCAAAGACTTGTTCAGATGTCTTCACTTTGTCGCTTACTTGACCATGTGTTTCCACTTTTTCGCTCACCTGTCCAGGTCTCTCCACTTCATTTATGACCCCTTCCGTAGCCTCCACTTTCTCAACGACTTGTTCAGGTGTTTCCACTTTCTCAACGATTTCTGCAGGTGTCTCCACTTTTTCGCTCACTTGACCATGTGTTTCCACTTTTTCAATGACCCCTTCTGTAGCCTCGAATTTTTCAATTACTCGTCCTGGTGTTTGCACTTCATTTGTGACCCTTCCCGGTGTGTCCACTTTCGGGATGACCTTCTCATCCGACTGGTCCCTTTTGCTCCTCTCCAGAGACTCAAGTTTCGGTCCGCAGGGGTGACCGCCCATGTCATTTGCTCCAGCGCTCTGTGCATTCTTCTCTAATGAGTCACGCTTCGCTCCGCCAAGGTGACTCTCCAAGTCTTTCTCATCATCAGTGGGGCCCCTTTCCACAACATCTTGATCACGAATCAGCACTGCCTCATCTACGCCAGTATGAGGTGCCCCCTGTGTGAGAGTTTCCTTCCCTTCGTCTTCCTGCCACTTGTCTTCCTGCCACTTGTCTTCCTGCCACTTGTCTTCTTGCCCCTTGTGTTCTTTCCGCTCCGATGTGGAGGCGCCGCCCCCTGTTCGTATCTCCTCTCCAGTGTGTCCACTTCCCTCCATGTCTTCATCATCAAACAGAATACTTTTCACAACGTCTTGGTTACGGATTATGTCCTTCACAAGCTCATGTTCCATTTCTTCACCCACCAACTGCGATTCGTCATTTGAGTATCCCTTTGTTAATAGCCCTTCTTGTAGACTCTTCCTCAAAACCGCTACCTCACTTTGTATTATGACTTCATTTAATATTTTCCCCATTTCACTAAAGGTCGTGTTGGTATCGAATGCGGAGGAGGTCCCATTTTTATCATGTTGGTTCCTTTCATACATGTCCTTTTTAATACTAAGACTGCTCAGCAATTCTTCATTCGGCTTCGAGCTGTTGATTTCGCCGTGGCTATCTGTACTGCCCATTACATTCACCTGGGAGTCTGCATCTCCGGGATGGTCTTGCCAACCTGCTTCGCTTTCCTCGAACTCTTCAGCAAGATCAGCATGATAAATATTCTCATCGGTTACGTCATCTCCTCCTTTCCCTGCTGCCAGGTCCCCCTTGCAATCGCTCCTCCTCTTCATTTTTTTCATGAACAAATCAACATTTCCTTTGTAGGAATCCATTTTATTTTCCATGTCTTTGTTCACTGTTGAGAGGAGGTCCCTCTGCTGGTTCAGTTGCGCGTACCCCTCCTTCGTTTCCTCCTCCCCATGCTCAGTTATATCCGCCCTGTTCGAAGCGTCCTGCGCATGTTCAGTTATACCCACCCTGTTGGAAGCGTCCTGCGCATGTTCAGTTATACCCACCCTGTTGGAAGCGTCCCCCTCCTTCGGCCTCACCTCCTTATCCAATTTGTCATCGAACGAAATGTCCTTTATGTTGAAGGTGGATTCGTTTGACCCATCACCAGGGAGGATCTTCTTTGCCTTAGCTGCATCTTCCATGTCACTCACAGTGGATTGTGTGTCCAGGTTAGTCCTACTTTCGTCGAGCAGTTCCCCCATGCATGTGTCGTTTTTTTTCCCCTTTTTATATTTGTCCTTCTCCTGCTTTAGCTCCTCCAAAGTGCGTTTTTCATTCTCTAAGAAGTTTTTAGCCTTAAGCAGATCGACTGACTTTTTGGGTCTACCTTCTGTCTCCTCGTTTGGCGTTCCCGTTTTTTTTTCTGCTCCTCCTATTGTTAAATTGCTTCTCAGTGCATCCAAGTATTCTTCATCGGACCCATGCGTGTAGTCTTTATCTTCTTCCTTTTCTACACTTTTGTTTGCACTAGGACTTCCTCCTGCTTCTGCTCCATTGTGTGCCAGCGATTTTTCAGACTCGTCTTTGTGTTGATTCACAAGCGACGCTTCTTCCCCCGCAGTGGCGTCTCCTTTCCCTTTTTGAGTTGTCACTTCATCATCGATGGGGACAGCGGCCTTTGTTCCTTCCCCTACCGACGCGCCTACATGTTCTTCAACTACGCCGGCTTCTCCTTCTCCTTGAGCGGCTCCCCCCTCAGCTTCCTTCTCAGCCCTGCCTTGTGGGGAGCTTTGCGTGGGGTCGTCCCGCCCTATATTATCCGTTGAGTTTGCCTCCATGTCGCTTTTAGCTTCACCTTTCTCTGGTCCTTTCGCTTCCACTTTCTCTTGTCCGTTCTGTTCCCCTTTATTTTGTGCGTTTTCTGCCCCCTCTTGGCCCAGCTGGGGGAACTTCCCCCGGACCTCCTTCCTAAGCGTCTCCTCACCAAAATCCAGGTTCGAGTCCAGGCGGAGGAAGTGTCTTTGCTGCGTCGGGAGCAGGTCCCCACCCAAAGGGTTCCTCTCCTCTGCATCTGTGTCCTTCGCATCAACAGCGCCACCCCCCTGGTGGTCATTGAGGTCCACAATTTTGCACTCCTTGGTGAACTCAGCAAAGTTTATTCCGTCAATGAGCAGGGAGCCTTCGAACATTATTTTTTCCTTCCCTTCATGAGGGCCCCCTTCGTCCGTTTTATCCATGTTAGCGGCTTGGGCGTGTCCATCGTGTCCATCCTTTTCGTCGTCTTCACCTTTTGTTGACCTTTTAGTCCTCTCTTGAATTTCCTCCAGTACGTACATTCGGTCTGCAATGGATCCCTCTGTCTTCCTCCTTCCTTTGTCGTCCTCTTCCTCCCCCACCTTGTCCTCCACGCCTTTCTCATTATGTTTGTCCTTTCTCACCTCGAAGGCGAAAGTGTTCCTTTTTGCGACGCTGGCCTGGACGCCTGAGGGGGACTTCTCTACCACCTGTCCGTATATATGTCCCCCCCCGTCCGTTGGATCATCTTTCGTTTGTTTGGTCTCTTCTTCTTTGTTCCTTCCTTTGTCTGCGCGCGTGTGTGTGTGTGTGTGTGGTGTGTGTGAGTGAGAAGAGGTAGGTGCACTGTTGCGGTGTCCCACAGATGAGAGCGGGGGGTCGATGTTAATCGTCACTTATCACCCCACTCCATTTGTGCGTGTTGACCTACCGGTGCAAGATAGCCCGTCATGCCGCCTGGGGGAGTAAGAACGATCACACGGGTGCCCCTCAGGGGAATACTCTTCCTCCTGGGAGTCTGCCCCCTCAAGGTACTCGAGCGGGTTTATCTCGTCCACATCAAGCAACACAATATGTCTTTGTAAATACGAATCATCATTAGTCCTATTGTTGAGCAGATTCTCAAATAAATTTTTATCCAACATGTCTTGCGCGTCGGGATCATTATCGTACAGGAAGGACTCCTCAACTTTATAACTGTCGCTAAATCGTTTTGTGAATTGTTTTTTTAATTGTTCCATTTGGGTTGACAATTTTTTAATGGATTTCATATTTTTAATGAAACTACTACTACATCTATCATGACCATTCTCTTCATTTTTATAACCCAAAATTGTATTTTCAAAAAGAGATACCTTTTTCATATCTTCTTTTCGTTTAAAATTTATCATCATGACAGGTTTTTTTTTTACCACTTGTCCATTTTTCATTTTAATTTCGATGAAGGTAATTCTATAAAATAGGGTCTTCAAAAAATGAGCATAATCTAGTGCATTTATTGTGGGTGTCCATATATCAGTGAGTTCAAAAAAGGCATTAAAAAAAGATTCAAAGTTGAGGTATTTCTTCCCTTTACAATCATTGTTCCATTCGTCACTTACTATGTTTATGACCTCCTTAATATCAAAATGAGGTATTAGTACTTTACAGATCCTAAGCATTATTTTGAAGTATTCCACTTTAGTGAATTTACCATCCATGGGTTTGTTCAACACATTGGTCCATATGTTTTTTACGCACTGTACGAATTGTGGGTCGTTTTTTATTTGTTCCCTTTCTCTTTTCAGTTCTTCATTTTCAAATTTTATGTCCCCTTGGTTTAGGTACTGTCTCAGGTTGTGTGTGCCCCCGTCCGCGGGGAACAGCTCGGAGAAATTCTCCGCCATGCTACCGTTAAGCTGCACAGCGGTGAAGGGAGGGAGAGACGACCAGAGTGGTCGAAGCTCTGCTCTACCTTATGCACGCATTACTCAACCACCCCCGCGTGTTTTGTGTGGTTAGCTTCTACCGCGAAGACTCTACAACAAGAAGTGCACCATTCACGCGCTTTTATTTTTTTCCTGTGTTCATTGTGATGATGAACTCTCCGTGGAAAACAAAAAGGGCAGGAAGCGCTGATAAGAACGGACGTCACTTCGCTTCGCAAGGAAACTCTAACGTGTGCCCATACCTATGTACATATAAAAATAATTTATGTGATAAATTGTTTTTCTTTCCCGCTTGGAGGGGTCTGGGATGCCCCACAAAGGCTTTTAGACAGACGCTTTTTTGAGGCCATATAATTTTTGTTTTTTTTCATTTGCCCCTTTTTGCCCTCATCGTAAGGCATCGTACGTTTGGCACTTGTCCTTTAGAATGTGTATGCCTTTTTTAATTTTTTTTTTTTTTTTTTGTCCCGTTTTGGAGGATTCAAGGAGTCATTGAGGAAAACCACACCATTAGAGA
This sequence comes from Plasmodium fragile, assembly GCF_000956335.1. NCBI lineage: Eukaryota > Apicomplexa > Aconoidasida > Haemosporida > Plasmodiidae > Plasmodium > Plasmodium fragile. The sequence goes on along the minus strand of NW_012192585.1, from coordinate 433,865 downwards.
TATCAAAAAGGGAAAAAAAAATTAGGAAATAAGAACCGACACTTACAGCTTTTTTTTTTTTTTTTTTTTTTTTTTCGCTGTCCACACGCGTATACATTGCAGAGGCGAAGGCCCCCCCCCCCCCCTTTGCGCTCGCTGCTCCGATGCTTCTGAGCAAAGGAGACCTTGCAGCAGCGAGCTCTTCTACACATCAGGAGTATTCCCCCGCCGTGTCCCATGACTCCCCTTAACACGTCACTTCCTATATTTGACTTTGTAAAAGTAGCTACACCGATGGGATATTTTTATTTTTATTTTCCATACCTATAGTATTATGTGTATTATGTGCTACTTCCAGTGAACAGCCTTTATATTACATGGGGCCTGGGGATGAATCATTGCAGGGTCACCCCTTTGGACAATTCCTCTCTTGTGTTTTTTTCCCTAACACACAAAAGATCCACCCTTTCCCCTAGGTGCGACCCAGCGACGCAGCGACGCGGCAACGCAGAACCGCTTCCGCGAAGGGGGCAATCGCACGTTGCCCATCGCCTTACACAAAAGTATGCAATCGTATCAGAGTGCCTTCGTACCAGCGTGTCGTCGTGCCATCGTGCTGAGCTTTGCCTCCTCTTGCAGATGCAAACGCCTGCGCGCACCATACGCGACAGCATCGGAATAGGAAGCGTGATTGGCACTATTTTGTTTAGGGTTTAGATTTCCCTCCGTTTGGCATTTTCTTTTTTTTTTTTTTTTTTTTTTTTTTT
>NW_012192585.1:421281-432487 GCF_000956335.1 Plasmodium fragile | reverse complement strand
TTTTTTTTTTTTTTTTTTTTTTTTTTGGTTCCCAGGAAAAGCGACAAAGTTGAACGCGCAAAGTGCTGCCCACGTGAAGCGCGCTTATTCCTGCATGTGCACTGACACAAATGTGTACTACGTTCACACGCTTGCACGATTGCACATTCGCACGATAATACGTCCGTACGACCATAAGCTATATACAGTATAGTTCCCACACAGGCATGCACTTGTGTGACCCCAGGGCGGCAGACGTTTCTACTTTGTGAATAGCCTTGCCCCACTATGAGCGAAGACGCCATCAAGCGCGCGAAGCCCGAGTTCGGGGATGAGCACGAGTCCCCCCTGCAAAAGAAGGTTAAGAAGGAACATTACAATTATGAAAACCACTCCAAGGGGTTCCTGATTGACAAGGCGACCTACACGCAGCAGTACTGCGAAATTTATAGCGCGAGGACGAAGGCCATGAAGGGGCTGCTGGTGAGGACGGTGGAGAGGTTAGGCGCAGGTAGCGGTTGGGCCAAGGATCACATAAACGGTCAGATAAACGGTAAGGTAAAGTTAGAGCTGGACTATGGAGTTAAGCGCGAAGGTGAGGAGGACCATAAGGGTCACGCAGGGGGCGGTGACGACGAGTATCCGCTGCTGCACTACCTAAAGGAAATTAAGACGAACGAAAACTGCTACTGCATAGGCACGTTGTTCAAAAAAATGGATCTGAGGCCCTCCATCCTAAATGAATACATCAGCGCAATTAATGAGGGGGAAGACGTGGTGGTAAATTACTCGAATGACGAAGATGTCCTATTCCTGGAGGATGAAACAGCAAGGTTAAAGTTGGAAGGAAATATAAACAGCGACCATTATGTGACTGGGCTGACTGTCATTATAAAAGGGAGGGCCATGAGCAATGGCTCTTTATATGTGGACGAGCTCATTTATGCGTATGTACCAAAGTTACAAGTTCCGAGGTGCATTAGTGATGACGACAAATATATCATGTTCGTGTCGGGGCTGTGTATAACGGAACAAAACGGAAATGCACATAGTACCTCTCTATTGAAGGATTTCATTTTGGGATTATATGGAGACAAAAATGTAGCAGAGAAGCTAATCAGAGTAGTTATTATTGGTAACAGTCTTCGAAATATTAATAACGACGAGAAAGACATGAAAACCGTTGATGCGTTTCTTGCTTCTCTCTGTCCAGCTGTGTACGTGGATTTAATGCCTGGTGAAAATGACCCCACTGATGCCATTCTACCCCAACAACCATTTCCTAACTTATTTTTTAAGACTGCCAAAAGTTACAATTCCTTTCAGTGCGTAACGAACCCGTACCTTTTCTCCGTCGATAATGTAAACGTATGTTGTATGTCCGGTGAACCTGTTAACAATATCGTTTCTTATTCAAAAAATTCTCCACTGGATGCTCTGAAAATGATTGCCAAGAGTCGTATTTTATCTCCTACCTGCCCAGACACTCTTGGGTGTTATCCGTTCATAGGGAAGGACCCGTTTTGTTTACAGGACGATGACAAATACCCCCACATTTTTGTTAACGGGAATTGTGCGCAGCTCGAGGTGCAGCACATGCACGGTGAAAATACCCTGCCCCTGCTGGTATGCCTTCCGAGCTTCGACATCACTCCCAAGGCGGTGCTCGTAAACATCAAGAATATGCAGCACGTAACGTTGACCTTCGACGTGGGCAAGTAGTATCTAGAAGTTGCGGGAGTGCCTTGCACCCGTGCAGGGTGCTTTTCCATATGGGCCTGGCGCAAAATGTCTCCCCGTGTGTGCACGCTCGGTTTTTGCAAAGCAGACACCAGAATAGGTGGCGTGTTACGGCGCGCGCATTTTGCCGACGTATCACACATGCGTATGTATATGTATGTTTTATGTTTTTTTTTTATCCTTTTTAACGTAATTATTTGAAATTCACACGGCGCGCCGAACTTTTTTTTTTTTTTTTTCTTCCTGTTTTTCCCCCTTTTAAGATATGCCTACACATGTCAAGTTTTCACCCACCACACATTTTTAACAACCGTGATCTTATTAATATTGCTTCCCCTTGGAATAGAAACTGCGCGTCTTTTGCAAATCCGAAGCGGGAAGTATTTCCCCATCGCCCCTCAGGGAAGCACTTGCATACGAATTGGCTTAAAAAAAAAACAAATGTATTCCTTTTCATTTTGTTATCGTAAAAGGGAAAGCAGCTAGCCATTTGGCGAAAAAAAAAAAAAAAAAAAAAAATACACAAATGGATAATATTCGCATGAACGGTTCATGCAATCACGCGGCAATAGAATAATTCTCCCGTTTTTCGCGATTTTTTTTTTTTTTTTTTTTTTTTTTCCACCTTGCACATTCAGGTAAAAAAAAAAAAAATACAATTGCGCAGCATACTTGCAAAAAAAGAAAAAAAAAAATCCCTAAAAGGAAGAATCGACAAAATGTTCACTTTCCATCAGTATGAAAGAAAAAATGGGTAGACGCGAAAGCATACATACAGAAAGGAGACAACGCGAGGTACGCTAAAATTTTTTTGCTCGTCATACACGTATCATTTTGTGTGGCAGAAAAATTGTTTCCTTGTCAATTTCTTGAAGGGCGTACTTGCATTTGATAAAGCGGGTTGAGCGTGGCAAAGACAATCAGTCTGGAGTGTGATACGCTCCATGCGGTGCCTGCGTGAGGAATAGACCGCAGAGAGGGGAAAAAGAATAACACACAACAGTGAGCGCAATAAGTGCGAGCAGTGCTACATGAACTAGTGCAAACACGCATGTATGCGCACAGAAGTATACACTTGCATACAATCGCGCACAATTGCCCAGCGAAGAGGCCACTCCTATGAACGACAAAATCGTCATCCGCGAGCCCCTGTTCGTGGCGCCAAACGAGTGCAAGGGTGGCGCAGCCCAGCACGAGCAGGACAAGTTTTTTGGAAGGGAAAGGAAAGAGAGGGCAAATCTTATCATCAACCATATAGGCACAAATGGGTCATACAAAAAGTGTGAAAAGTGGGAACAAGATGAAGGAAAGGAACAGGAAAATGGTGACCCCCCGCTGCAGTTAAACGAAAGAGAAGACATGAGCTGTTTTGTGAAATACAAAGAAGATATACACAATTTGAGTCATGAAAAAAATGTTTTTATTTCGTGTAGAAAAGGAGAAATAAACACAAAGTACAATATAATGGACAATATACATGACATTCATTACACGAACAAAAGTGCAAACAACTTGAACGACTATTTGAGACACGTGAAGATTAATCACACTGCTCCTTGTGTGGGTGAATTCAGGACATGCATGAATTGTTTCCTTAACATTTCAACACTGTTTTGCAAAACGTGTAACATATTTCTGTGTGCAGTGTGCAGTATTAAATTGCACAAGAATAATCAGGACCATATTGTTAATGTGGCTAGTAGTGGCTTGTTCCAAAATGATTACTCCTATAATGAAGTGATCATGAAAGAAAAGGACAAATGGCTAGTTGAAATGGATAATAATATTCCAGTTAAAATTAGAGAGAAATGTTCTGTGCACACAAATGAGTATGTCAAATATGCTTGCAAAACATGTCACTACACTTTACTATGTACGGACTGCTTGCTGAATGACCCTCTGCATGTGCAGAATGAGGTAGATGGGGAGAACGTAATGGAGAAGCGGCAAGATGGGTCCCACTGCAGTGGCGGACACTCCCCAACAACCCAAACCATCGTCAGTATAAACAAAAATGTGGAGACCGCCACCCATGAAAACGATCTGATGCAGCTCAAACCGGGATTCAAACTACTCCGTGGGAGTCACGAAATATATACCCTAGTAGATGCAAAGAATGAAATAAAGCAAGAATTGAATGAGAAGCTAGAAGTCTTGTGTAAGAAATCGCTAATCCTGAAAAACACAATCCCATCCCTCAGGAACATTTACAAGTATGGAAAAATCACGAACAAAAATGTGAAGAGGTCCATAAGAGCTTCCTTCACCATTACAAATATATTCTTAGAAAAAAAAAAAAAAAAATTACATGAAGAGTTAAAAATGGTACAGGACAAAAGCACCCAGTTTCTAAAAAAAATGGACGACCAGAGAATAAATTATCACAGCTATTTAGAGAAGAAGAAAAATGAACTTCAACACATGGTTAAATTGAGTGGTCGCAATGCAGGACTGTCTCTAGACTACTATGTGGACAAATTAGAATCATACAAGTGTTTATTTTTTTCAAAAGACAATTTAATAGACATGGAAAAGAAGCTAGAAATTCCTCACTCCAAAATGAAGTCGGAGCATTTACCTTCTTTAGTGGAAACGATGAAAGAAGAAGTTTTAGAAGCGAAAAAAAAGGTCAGTGATACCTCTGCACTTATTAAGAAGGAATTTGAAAAGCTGTTCAATTGCAGTAGCCAAATTTCTGTCTACCCTGCTCATTTTAAACACATCCTCCAGAAAAGGATATACAATAAGGAGAGGGTGGAGCCTGTGGATGGAGACGCGAGGAGGCAGCAGCGATATTTTCACGTTCTCCCGTTCACCGACTTGTACATGAATATGGAGGTAACTTATGAGCAGCAGTTTTGGCGGAAGGACTCCTTACATGAGAAGTGGGAGGTCAGGACAGTTTCTCTGCGGTCCATTTATCTGTGTGTGCACACTCACGCAGATACGGTGGGGAGTGGAGTGGGAAAAAATTGCATGGGTCCCTTTTCTGCGGATGGAAGCCACCGTAAAATCGCTTTACCTTCCCAGTTGCCTGTGCGGGAGGATTCCCCCCAAAGTGGGTCTAGCCACAACAACCACTTCATCCCCCCAAACGAGCTAAACAATTTCAGCAACGACATCGAATCTGTGGTGAGTATCAGCAACGTCAGCGTGAAGCTCTTCTCCGACCCTGACATTACGAACATAACAATATTGGAAAAAAGGAACCACCCTTATGGGGTAGAAATTACAGAGTACAATGAGAAAAGGGAGTTGTGTGGGTACTGGCTGTTGACAGCCAAGAAGGAGAGCGACGTTAATGCCCTGTTCAAGACGTTGGTGAATATTAAGAAGGAGAACAAAGGGTCTGCACTCATCCCTTCCTTCCATCCAAAGATAAATATGAAAAGCCCGATGTTTCATTTGCACCAGAAGAATATCAACTCGGTTTACAAACACTTGGCCGCGAACCTGCTCGAACGGCCAGTTGTGCTGTCCGAGAAGCAGACTAAGGAGAATCGCTTGAGCGGGGATGGGTTAAGCAGGCAGCAGGACAGCCTCCAAACGGTGCAAAGCAGCGACACCAGTAATTACAATTACGACCGGTTCATGAGGGACTCCAGTCTGCTATACTACTACGATGGGATGGACGACCCGGAGTATAACCAACATGTGAACAAGTATCAAATTGAAGACTTTGTTCCTGGTCAGATAAACTGTTCAGATTATAATGACGAGATGGCACTAGCTGAGTGCAACCAGAACATGTGCGCTGAGTCCAGTAGTATAGAATCGATCAACCCGTTTTGCCTTCCCACGAGTGCGCTGGGGGAGGATGCAATAGGGGGGGGACACTCTCAGACGGGGCCGCCGGAAACGAGTCCGCCGCAGACGAAGTCGCACCGAACTGACACCTCCCATGGGAAGGTGTTTGCACAGGAAGGAGTGAGCGGAGCTAGACTACACACCTTGGCAGGGGTCCATTCAAAAAAAAGAAACACAAATCCCCCAGATGTAAATATCGATACTGTGAAGCCTAATGTAGTGCATGAGGAGCAACACTTTATGCTACTGAATGTGGGTTCTAATTTTTCTCATGGGGACTACACCACAGGGATGTACAGTAACGGGATGCAGGTCATGAAGGGGGTGAATGTAGGTGGAGGTGTCCATACGGGTTGTTACGCGAATGGGGATGCACAAGTAAATGCGGTAGGGGGAAGTTCTTTCATTGGTGGCATTCCAGTTAGTGCTCCACGTGGTGAAGAAGGAACCAACGTTGGAGAGCACGCGAATGAGCACTTGGGGGAAAAGCCCAACGGTGATCATAGCGCGCACGTTTCTCATTTCACCACTGTGAGGAATTCTTGTGACAAACTTGGAGTGAAGAATGGTATTATGTTAAGCAGTGTCCCTGTGGAAAGTCCGCCCAAGATGGAAGGGGGCATGGTGGATGCATGTGGTGGGACCGGCAAAGGAGAACCTTACACGGAGGAAGTAGCTACCAGAGTGGGTGGGCAGGTCCTCCTCCATTCGACCGCTACGTCCGTGTCGAGCAGGAAGACAAACACAGATGTGGAGGTATTGGAAGATGGACTCTGTATGCATTTGATTCATGGCAAGGGGGAAGGAGACCTCACAGGGGGAGATACAAAAGTGAATGATCTGCAGGAGACATTAGCCCACACGGGAGAGTTACTACTGAACAATGATGAAGTTACAAAATTTCTGCGTCGACTGGATTGGGCAAACAAGACGAGTGGTGATGCGAACCAAGTGGGTGGTGCTGAGCCGGCTACTCGACCAAACAGCTACTCTGAGGGGAAGCGGTTGACCGAGGAGAGCAGTTCCCCCACGGTAGAAACGAAAGCAAATAACACTGCTGAATGTCTGAACCAACGGGGGAATAGAACCCGTAATGCAGATCCAGAGGGAGAACGTGCCAGTGGGAAGAATGAGATGGAGCTGGTTAGCGATGTGAAGGGGGAAAAGCTAGTAGAGGTGAACCCACGTTGCGTTCAGAATAAAGGGGAAAGTGCCACAACAAATGGTGAGAAGGGAGGTTTGAATGAAGCTCAGTGGACTACCCCGGGGGCGGCCTTAACCCGTGGTGACGACAATGGGGGAGAAGAAGAACGTACCAACAGAGTACACACAGGTGAGCAGAGCCAGAAAGAGACCCACTTGCAGACGCAAGGAAAAAACTGCGTAGGAAGTTCCCTAATGGAGGACCACCTTCCTCGGGAAGAAGAGAAAGGAAGGGAGGTCTCCCCAACCAGGATGGACAACCTTAGTGTGATTTTTAAATCAACACGTGTTCACGTGGATGGGTGCGCGACAATTGTACACGGAACAGAAAAGGCACAAGCGAGAATGAGAAGTGCAGTGGGAAGGCTCAGGTTGCAACAGGAGGAGAGGCACAAAACCCCTCCTCCCCCCAGGAGGAAGAATAATAAAGACAGTGCAGGTACTTCTGCGGTTTCCACTTCCAAGCCCATGGCTCGCTTGAAGACACTTGACGCGGAACTCGAACCAGCGGGGGACGTCCCGGCAAGTGTAATCAGTCGAGTGATGAGTCAGATAGGAAGTAAAAGGGTGGGGTCCTAAGGGTGGAACAAAAAAAATGTGGCAGCTACACGTGCATGCCTACGCGGAAGGGGGAAGCGTCCCCCTTTCACAGATCCCACGAGTTTGTAGTGCGTATGCGTTTGTAGTGCGTATGCGTTTGTAGTGCGTATGCGTTTGAGTTCGTGTTTGACTTCTTTTTTTGCACCTTTTTCGCTTTTGCAACCCAGGTGGGGGGTTCAAGCCTTTTTGCACAGTGCCTTTAAGGTTCTTTTTTTTTTTTTTTTTTTTTTTTTTTTTGTATTAGTGTTAACACGAGTGACGACACACAGTGTAGAGCCGCAAAACTGCACTTCAGCTTGACGAATGGGAAGAAGCGATTTTTGTGTCTCCACTTCCCGCACAGAGGTTCATGCGTGCCGGCGACGACGTAAAAATAGTTTCGCCTATGCATATCAGTTAGCGCACGGGTTAGCGCACGTGTTAGCGTGCGTGTAACTTTGTGTGGTAGAGGCATGGGAAGGGTCTCCAGCACGTGTACAAAATGAGTTCCACCCCACGACGCCTGCCCCTATTATCATGCGTATGGGTTTCGCGGGCCCTTGTCTGCGTTGCTGGCGGGGTTCTTTATCGTCTCGTCGATGGAGAGGATGAGGCAGGCAGCCTCAGTGGCGCTGTAAATTACATTCCTCTTAATTTTGGTGACTTCAAAAATGCAATGTTCATACGCATTGATGATGTCTCCCTCCTGGCAGTCCACTCCATACCAAATATCGCTGGTCTCCTCAGAGTGTTTTTTCCTGAGTTTATTTAAAATGTCTGTTGAGTCATAACCTGCATTGTGAGAGAGGTGTCTAGGAATGGATTCAAGAGCCTTGGCAAAAGAGTACAAAACGATTTGCTCCTTGTTGCAAATGGATCTACTATAAATTCTAAGGTGCTTGGATAATTGCATTTCAATAGATCCTGCTCCAGGAACAATTTCAGAATTGCCGATACATCTGAGTACAATCATAATGGCGTCATTGATCGATCTCTCTACCTCTTCAATGAATTGATTCGCACCTCCTCTGAGGATAATGGTGACTGACTTGGTCTTCAAACATTCTTTAAATATGTTATATCTTTCATTACCAATTTGTATTTCTTCAAAGACACCACAGGTACCTAATATACTTTCATTCAAGTTGAAGAGGGATGTTTGTATGATGGCACCTGTTGCACTTGCAGTTCTTTTTAAATCTGCATCTTCCACTCTGCCTGCACAAAAAATATCGTGATCTGCAAAAAACTGAGTGGCTATATCTCCAATGGGTAGCCGTGACAACACAATATTTGCTCCACTTTCTTTTATTAAATTCAATTTTTTAAAAATGATTTCCCATTCTGCCTGTACAATGGAATTATAATCATTTGGGTTATCAATCCTGACTTCTGCATTTTCCTTTTCTGCTTTTAATTCTAGCTCTACATTTAGGAGTAGTATTTTTGGGTTCAAAAATATTTTGGGTTGTTGTTCAAATCCTGCATAAGAGAAAGTTTTTTTAAAAGCCACTCCGTAAATGAGTTGTGTATCTAGGCAAGAACCACCTGTCACCTTCTTAATACCAATATTAGATTTGTCCATGTACTCTCCTAGTTTGTATACAGCATTGACTACAAGTTCACTAAAGAAGGCTTTGTGATTTGAAACCAGCTTTGAATTTAATGCCGTCTGTGCACACTTAATTAGGATTTCTTTTTTTTCCTCTTCACTTTTGCTTACGAACCTAAGACTCAAGTCATTCAATTTGTTTATAGCTACCGTGCATGCATTTCTGAACCCATCAATTATCATATTGGGTTCTATACCATCGTTTATTAATTGTTTCGCTTCATTTAATAACTCTCCTGCTACTACAACAACGGAGGTCGTTCCATCTCCTACTTCTTCATCTTGTGATTTGGCAATATCCACTAGGATGCAAGCTGCGGGGTGAGAAATGTTCAGGAGATTCATCACAGTCGCACCATCATTTGTTATTGTCACATCTTTGTCTGTGTATATAAGCTTGTCCATGCCCCGGGGTCCAAGGGTCGTCTTTATTATGTCCACGATAATCTGGCATGCGTTTATGTTCCGAATTATTTGGCTCTTCCCCTGGGCCTTGTCCGTGCCCTCCTTCAGAAGCACGATGGGTAACGACTGCAGTGGAGAAGTGTTATAGGGGAAAGGAAGCGTGTGAGAAGGATTCGCGTTAGCAGGGGAAGGAGCGTGGGGCTAACTGCGACGTTTCCCGCCGCATTGCTCCCTCTTTCATCCCATTGCGGAAGAGGCGGCCTTACCATTAAGTGACTCATTTTGGAAGAGATCAAGTGGAACTAGTCAAATAGGCCAAGTCCTTAGGCAGGTATCTCCTTTGTAGTACTTTCTTCACCTCACCGACGTGGGCAAAGGGACGCAAAAAAAAAAAAAAAAGAAAAAAAAAGTGGAAAACTAGGAGAAACAAAAGAAGCAAAAAACTATATCACCATCCAGGTCCGTATGCTTTCTAACCATCGACTTGTTTGCATTCCCGTTGTATTGATTCCCCCTTTTTTTGTCACTGACTGGTGGGCATTAAAAAAAAGTCGGCCTCATATTTACACTACCATTGGCGGGGGTATTATATATATACTCCCACTTGGCATGAAAAACACGTCACTCACGAATTCACCACGAGGGTTAGCTACCTCCACAACAGGGAAAAATGCGCAAACAAAAAAAAAAAAAAAAAAAAAAAATATGGTCCTTCGAGAATGCCCTGCTGAAAACATCACATGCAACCTTCTCTGTATGTTTCCTGTTGTTACTAGTGTATTTTTTTTTTTTTTTTTTCCTGTGAGAAAAAAGAAATATATAATCGCGTCAGCAGTCCCAGCCCCCTCTACACGTGTCGGGGTGCGTGTCCTCCCAAAAGGCAAGTTGCGACCGTAGGGTTAGGGTCACTTCTTTTGCGGGCCTTGCTACGCATCAGAGCAGGGACATATAAAAGGAGAGTAAAAATAAAACACCCCTGTGTTTTATCAGCACTACATACCAAAAATGAGTTAAAGTACCTATCGCAAAATTGAGAATAGGGGCCAAGAAAGAAAAAAAAAAAAAAAAAAATCACACCTTTTTCAGCGGACTCATGTACCAACAGCGCCATTATTATACCTGCCACACAACCGTATGCACACTGCTGGAAGCTACATGTTTAATTAAAAAGGGGCGGCCCCGCACCTTCACCCGATGTGTTTATGCGGAAAGGTTAAAAGTTGATCATCACGACAAAGTAAAAATTGTTTTTCGCTAACTCGCTTAAGTTCTTATAGAAAGATTAAGCATAAAAAAAAAAAAAAAGAAAGAAAGAAGAAAAAACGGATGCAGGAAAATATTACATAGCACATCGTTGTACACCTGCACCTTTGCGCAAAAAGGAGAGCGCTGCAATGAGGGTTAAAGCCAAGTATACACAAACTACATAGCTGCAGCGTGGGCATGCCCACATGCAGAGCAAAACACACATTAAAGAGAAAACCACATACATGGAACACACATGAAAAGTGAAGAACATTTCCACATGTGCGTCGTTGTGCAGATCGCACCTTGCGAACGTGACACGAAAAAAGAAAAAAAAATTGGCCTGTTTTGTTTTTTTTTTTTTTCCTGTGAGAAAAAAGAAATATATAATCGCGTCAGCAGTCCCAGCCCCCTCTACACGTGTCGGGGTGCGTGTCCTCCCAAAAGGCAAGTTGCGACCGTAGGGTTAGGGTCACTTCTTTTGCGGGCCTTGCTACGCATCAGAGCAGGGACATATAAAAGGAGAGTAAAAATAAAACACCCCTGTGTTTTATCAGCACTACATACCAAAAATGAGTTAAAGTACCTATCGCAAAATTGAGAATAGGGGCCAAGAAAGAAAAAAAAAAAAAAAAA
>NW_012192585.1:410520-420434 GCF_000956335.1 Plasmodium fragile | reverse complement strand
AGAAGAAAAAACGGATGCAGGAAAATATTACATAGCACATCGTTGTACACCTGCACCTTTGCGCAAAAAGGAGAGCGCTGCAATGAGGGTTAAAGCCAAGTATACACAAACTACATAGCTGCAGCGTGGGCATGCCCACATGCAGAGCAAAACACACATTAAAGAGAAAACCACATACATGGAACACACATGAAAAGTGAAGAACATTTCCACATGTGCGTCGTTGTGCAGATCGCACCTTGCGAACGTGACACGAAAAAAGAAAAAAAAATTGTCCTGTTTTGGCCCCCCCACCATGGCAACCCTGTTTTCGCCTGAACAAGTCAGGTAGAAATGACATATGGGGGAAAAAAAAAAAAATAATAATAAAACAACAAAACAGTGGGGTTCATTTTGTTAACATCTTCTTCGTCCACTTTGCCCCATTTTTTGTGTGCGTGTTGTTCGTCCACTGCGCATACCTGCCCCAATCACACATTCGACTTCGCACTGCTAATCACGGACAGGAACTCGGAGGACGCGTCGGAGACCTTGTCCCTGCAGGAACGAGACGAATTGGACACAGCGGGCTCCGCTCTGGCGAAAAACGCAAACATGGAGCGCAAATGTGTGCCCCGCCTTTCCTCACTTTCCTTTTTTTTCTTGGGATGATTATTACTACTTTTTTTTTTTACATAAGAGGTGGATTTTTTCGCGGGGTTCATCTCGTCCATTTCGCCCGTCTCTCCTATCGCATCGTGCGCCCCGTCTGTCGCATCAGAATTTTGGGGAAAGATTACATGTCCTACGTCTCCCCCCCCAGCGTCATTGTGTTCCCCCTCACCAGCTTCTTCGTTCTGTTCCTCCTCCCCGTCGCTCACCGAATGCTCACGCACAGCCGCATCTGGCTTGCCTATTTCGCTGTACAAGTGGCTAGACTGCTTTCCCCCGATTCTTACGTTATGCCCCGTTAGGTCTGTATCCTTCCGAGTGATCCTCAAATTACGATCTGTGATAATGAAGCGGGAGTTTGCATTTTCCAAGCTGTTCAGGGATCGCTGAGCAACCTCTCTTAAACAACCAAAGGGGAAATTCCCAATGAGGACTTCGTCTTCTAAATCAATAACACTGTTTGAGGCCTGTTCCTGCCCGTTAGGATGATAGTCTGTTCTGTCTCCTACCAATGCAGGACACAGATTCCTTGCGCTAAGATTGCTCGGCTCCAATTTGTACACCAAACCTTCTTTCTTAATGCACCCATCAAAATAATATTTGGAAATGTCAGAGCTGTCTTGGTACTTGTACCCATGGTCAGAGCTACTTGTGGTAAAACATTCGTCTAAAGGTTTTATCCCGTTTAATACGGCGTCACAGAAATTGATGCCTCCATTTTCACATGTCTCAGTTGATAAGCAATCAGGGTCGCACGGAAACTTCCCCACATTGCACAGGAGGGACTTCAGCCGGCTAGCCATGTCAACATGAGGGGTGGAAAAAAAAAAAAAAAAAAAAAGGCGTCCACTTGGGGACAAAAAGAAACTGCTAACTAGGTTTTCTCTACAAAATCACCCCAAAGTTGTAATCCCTTTTTTTTTTAATTTTTTTTTTTTTTCTTGCAACGTTACAGCGATGTGCATAAACATATGTGTTTTTTTTTTTTTTTTTTCCCTTTCACGCACGCCTATACATTCACATGTTGCCTCCTCTCAATTTAAAGGATCCACATTGAATGAACGAACTAGTACAGGTGACGAAGTGAGCGAAGCGGGAAAATCCCCACCTGGTCACCCCAAACGGTTGGCAGTTGACCAAAGGCAGAAATAAAAAAAAAAAAAAAAAAAAATTGCTGTTAGCAAAGTTGCCTTTCAGAAGTTCACCTTTACAAAAATTGCCTTGCTAGAGGAGAATGAACAAAATTGCGAGGGAGGAACTCTCCTTCCGGGAATTTTTTTTAAATGAGGAAAATGCACAGAACAACGCTGTTGTAAATTGAGCGGCAAACGACCTGACCGTCCGCGCGCAAGTGTGGTGACAACAAAATGGGAACCAATCTGAACCAATCGCGGGTGTGCTAATTTGTTCTTTTGACAGTGCTTTACCGCATATTGAGAGCACTACGCAAATTCGTCATTCTGGGAACATGCGGAGTTTGCCCGGTGTGGACCCCTTCCCACGTGCACGCCCTCTCGCAGGGGAACGAAAAAAATAGGATGTGCAGGTGTACGCATGAGCGCGAACGGCAATAGTTTTTTCCTGCTCGTGAATATGTTTACAAAGGTTTACAACACACGTGCGCCTTTTTATGATGGATTTTCTTAACGTAAAAAGTTGTACACATTGTGTGGTTGCCTGACCCAGTCAGGTAAATTTCAACAAAAAGGTAAAAATTCCCCCATTTTTTTTTTTTTAATCTGACTTGTTCAGGCAAAAATGGAGTTTCGCGCGGTGCTCTAAATTTTGGCCAGTTGTTTGTTAACCGGCGTGCGAATGTAACATTGGATCATTTTGTTCAATTAAGGGAAAACTATCAAATTGAGACGTCAGTTGCGCCTCTAATGGTTCTCAAAGGAAAAGATGTAACACCCACGTTCCAAAGGCGGCATTCTGTGGAATGGCAAAAATGGTCATGTTATATGGTGACAATTTTAAGAAAAAAAAAAAAAAAAAATCTTGAATGTGGTGTGCTTAACCACATTGCGGCAGTTCGATAGCAGAGGAAGGGGGGCGGGGATGCATTCAAATGGAAAATGAAGTGATTAACATGGCGAGCATTTAATTTTACAAAATAATTCCATCTGCGAAAAAGCACAGCTAGTTTGTTGCCTTCCTTTTTATATTTTACTGGGTAAGCGTGCGGGTGCAGGATGCTCCAAGAAAATGTTTATCTGTTTTTTTTTTTTCCTGCCAACCATTTTTCATATGCTCACGCTCTTTGCCCCAGTGCGTACACGAAATTTTTTTGTTTTTTTTGGTTATGCCGACGCGGATAGGTACACTTTTGGCATTGAAAAAAGTACATACTTGGAAATGCCTGAAAAAATAGCATCTTTGCGGGAGGGGCATTATCGCTGTAAATGACGACTAACGGATACGCGATTATTGCTAGTTGAAAACTACTCCAATTCCCGTCTCGAGGCTTGAAAAAGCTGAGGGCAATTTTTGTAGCCTTTGCATGAAGGCGAACAATTTTAAAAAATCAAACCTTTGCATGAAATTGTGAATTGTTAACCCTAGCTAAATTTGTATTGGGGAAGTAATTTTGGCAAGCAAAATGGGCCAGGCAAAAGAATAATTATCACTCTGCTTGTATATTTGTGGTAATATGTTTTTTACCTTTTACGAGGCATTATTGTACCTGTTTTGGATGGCCTTTTTTATCATACATTTTGCTAGCGTTAATTTTCCCAATCAAAATGGCACCTTTTTAAATGAACGCGTTGGGGGAAAATGATTGTGGAATGCCCAAGTGGAAAATAATTTTGGCGTGATGGTTAAAAAAAAAAAAAAAGAACTGTATGACATTTGAGAAGCCACGTTGGAAAAAGAAAAACAAAATGAATAGAGGTAGAAAACGAAAACACTTTCCTTTCGAATAAACTGGAGAAAAGTTTTTTTTTTTTTTTTTTTTCTTTGCTGGCCTTACTCTTTTTATAGTATCTTCTTTTATCCGCACCATGGGATTGCGAAGCGTGAAGCAATTATGAGCCGGTATATATTTTCCATGTGTATGGGTGGTGGCCTAATAAGGACCATTGCCCCTCCGTAGCACCAACCCACCCATGTCACATGTAGGGTTTGAACAAAACGGCTGCGTCGCTTTTACCCTGCGCACATTTTGAATCAGTTGTGTAAGGTGTGGCTTGGACGGCCGTCATGAATCCACCATCCTTTTCTTCTGCCCAACATATGTACATTTGGGCATTTGTCCAGAGCGCTTAGAGCACACATTTTATTAATGGCACTCAACTGCGCGTTTTATAGCCCCTTTCGGCGCAACCCCCATCCTGCCTTTGTTTGGAAAATGATAGAATGTGGGTTGCAGCCCCCGTATGGTAATTTCTACCAACGTGCGTGGGTCGATCAACTGTTGTTCCATCTGCGAGTGATAGAAGTCTCGTTCAGCGTACCTGTCCGCTGTGTTTTTATGCTAGTCCTGTCCCAGTCGCATTGCCCACCCTGTGGTGACGCACTTTTTTCTCCTCATTTGGGGTCACAGCTTTGGGCATTCGACACGAAGGCGATTAGAGCAACCGTTCTCTACCAGTAATGAAGAGCTGTACACCGATTTGTCCTTTTCGCGTGGTCTTTCAAAATGTCCACATAGGGCAGGGGGTGATATAGGGAGGTAGCGTAGGCGCGATGTGGTTGTAACAAATGGAGGCATTCCAAGTTGTGAACAGGAGCTTTGCACAAGTGACGCGAAAAAAAAGGGTAAACGGAGTGTTGTAGTGGCAACTTTTTTTTTTTTTTTTTTTTTTTTTTTTTTTTTTTTTTTTTTTTTTTCCCTTTTTTTGTTCTTCCCCCAGTTCTCTGCTTCATCCGTAGGAGGGGGGACGAACGGGGGAAAGCCGCTCTTATGCACGTGGGACATCATTACACGGCGTATGCGTAGGTGCGCGCGGGCTCACCTATATACACTTGCAACAGTGAAGGTGCCAGCGCACAGAGAGAGAGAGGCATAACCGTTTGCGACGCGACAGTGTACAAGTGGGCATCACGGTGAACAGCGCGCAGAACACCACGCCGAGCACGACCCCAAACACGACATCACTGCGCACCGCTTCTCCCCCCTGCGACGATGTCCATCCTGTGCACCATCAGTGGGCAGACGCCCGAAGAGCCCGTGGTGAGCAAAACGGGGTACATATTTGAAAAGAGGCTGATCGAGAAACACATCCTGAACTATGGCTTATGTCCGGTAAGTGGAGAAGTGTTGACGCTGCAGGACCTGTACCCATTGAAGAATGAGAAGGTGGTGAAGCCGAGACCCATCACTGCGAGTAGCATTCCAGGGTTGCTGTCCATTCTTCAAACGGAATGGGACTCCCTCATATCTGAAATGTTTACTCTAAGGACGCATGTGAACGACATTCGAAATCAGCTGACCCACAGTCTGTACCAATACGATGCTGCAACGAGGGTAATTGCAAAACTACTAAAGGAGAAAAATAATTACACAGAAGAAATAAAAAATTTGAGGAAACAAATCTTAAGCATTCAGAGTGGAAATGATTTAAATGAATTTGAGGTTGGGTTAAGTGATGAATTGTTAAACGAGATGCAAGAGGTCGCAAAAGGTCTGTTGATGACAAGGAAGAAGAGAAACGTAGAAAATGTGACCTCGACTGAAAAGTGGAAGGAGGTGACTGACACAAACGAGTTCGATGTACACTCCGCTGCACTCCCAGGAGTAACATGTCTTTCACTAGACATAAACAAAACGAGATACAATTATAATCATGATCATATGAATCACAATTTCTTTTCCGGAGGGATGGATGGCAATGTATATTATGTTTCCCTTGAGGAAAATAAAGTATTGGCCAAGTTACAGGGACACTTAAAAAAGGTCACTTCCATTGCGGCTCACCCGAGTTACCCTGTGTGCATATCGGGGTCAAACGATAAAACGGTACGCATATGGAAAGGTGATGTGGACACAAATGAATTCACCACTTCACATGTCATTACAAAACACAAGGATCAGCTAACCTCCTTGGCACTTCACCCGATGGAGAATTATTTTGTGAGTGCTTCTAAAGACAATGTATGGATCCTACACGATATGGAAACCTCAAGGACGATAAAAATGTGTAAAACGAACCCCAGTCCGTTCAGACACTTGGCCATTCACCCAGATGGAATTATGATTGGGATCGGTGCTGAAGATTCAAACATACACATATATGACATTAAAAGTCAGGAGTATAAAGCCTCCCTCAGTGGACACACTAGTGATGTAAATTATATTTCGTTCAGTGAGAATGGATACTACTTGGCTTCCTGTTCAAAAGACAAAACAGCTAAATTGTGGGACCTCAGAAAGGCACAGTGTTTTCAAACCATAGATGTGGATGAACTTCCAAAAAATATACAATTTGATTTTTCAGGTAAATATTTTTCCCTAGCGGCGGGAAATGACATACATATATATAACTTCGAGACTAAGACGCAGGCCACCCTCGTGAATACCCTCTCGTCCCATACGGACACCGTCACGCAAACGTGTTTTGGCAGCAGGACGGCCTACCTGCTCTCCAGCTCGATGGACAAAACGGTCAAAGTGTGGAGTTAGGCGCGGTGAAGCTGTTATGCGGCCAAGTGGTGAACGAAGAAGCGATGAATGGTAAGCTGCGCTGGCCGTGACCTTTCCGTTAATTGATACTTCGCTGCTGCCATTCCACCCACACGTACAACTTGTAAAACACCTCGCAGGGTGGAACAAAGAGAGAAAAAAAAAGTGCAGCTTTTTTTCTCCACAAGGGAAGAGGGATAGACATATTCATCTTCATCCCCCGCTGCTTCCCCTACATGTACGAACAGCTGGGTTCACTCCAAACGCACTTTTAAACAGTGACCCATAATTAAAGAGCCACTTTATGTTTGCCCCATTTTGTCCCTCTTTCGTCGCCGCGTTTTTGCCACATCAGGCGATTGCCTTTTCCCCCAATGTAACATTCTTGAATTATTTTTTATTTTATTTTATTTATTTATTTTATTATTTTTTTTTTTTTTGCACCCCTTTTGTGTGTGCATAGAGAGATGTACTCCGCTTTGCGGCAAATGGTGTGTGTCCACGTACCCAGATGCGTATTGTACTTTTCTCTGTGCAACTAGGACAAGTCTCTTTTTTTTTTCTTTTTTTTTTTTTTTTTTTATGTACCACATGAATATTAATCCTTTTTGTCATTATAATTTATTATTAAACGGGAAAACTGATATATTAATTTTTTTTTTTTTTTCCCCCATTTAAGTTTACCCCTCCCCCCTGTTCCCGCGGCGGTAACCACACTTGGCAACGCATCGCGGGGAAAAAAACAAAATGGGAAAATAATCTACATTAGTGTAGTGCTTGGTGAAGCTGTTGACGAAGTGGCTGCCACTACAGATTCACCATTTGGAGAATATTCCTCCCGGTCTGTCTGTTGTGTTTTTTTCCTGCCACACCACCTCTTATGGAGTGTGCTTCGCAAAGCACACCATTTCAAATTGCATTTTTTATACGGAACAAAAAGTAAAAGTGTGCACACCGCCTCGACAGGCATGTCTGCTAAATGAGTCAAGTGAGACCATGCAGGTAATGAGCCCCAGCACGAGTTTGGTGCCTACCTCACACGCAAAGTAGACCACACGGATCAAACTGTGTACCATTTTCTGCATATTTTTGTAGTGAGCGGATGGTCGCTTCATCCCCAAGTTGTTTCGCTTAAGCATATATTCATATTGAGATTTTTTTCCTTTTTTTTTTTTTTTTCTAATTTTGTTCGCAAAGTGCTCATTGTCCCAATGCGCTATACGAAAAATTCTGAACGTACACAAGTTGCTCGGTGAATTGGTGTCCCTGACAGCTGTCCACATGCTTGTGCCCAGCTAGCCAAAAAAAAAAAAAAAAAAAAAAAAAAAAAATTGTCCATTTCGCCTGAACAGTTCATATTCCACCTGAACGATGCACATTTCACGTGAACACTTCCCACCGTTACACTCCTTGTAGGCGTTTGCACATGGGCACGAACGCGCCGAAGGGATTGATCCCTCAGCGGAGCGCGGCCTAAGCGAACTCGGGAAATGCGTAAGCGAAGCTTACCAACAGGTGGGTGCACACAAAAGGGGAAAATTGCCTGAACAGTACAGGCGATGGGGCTGAGGTCGGAAATTTTCAAAATGGGGGAGATCGCCACAACGGAAAAATGTTACCACTGTTGAGTTGCTTCACCCACATAAACACCCTCCCCACACACACACACGTTGCAGGACATCGAAAACACGGCGTGCGATAGCGTCCATGGAACCGGACATGACCCACACCATGACACGTACGAAGTATACAATTCGCAATTTGCGTGCGGAGTGAGGGAAGACGTTTTCCCTTACGAAAGCTTATCCAGGATTGAGGAGGACAACGACGGGAACAACAGCAGTCATCACAACAACAGCACCCATCGCAAACATCACACCGATAAAACCGGGAAAACAAAAATGATCAAGGAGCAGCAGATGGCCATGGAGAAGGATCTGATTTTTCAAAACGAAGTGCTACGGAATGTGCTAAAGAGTTCCCACCAAGTGAAGGAGATGCAAAGGGAGCTATTCAAAGTGGATGCCCGTGACTTCGTGCCGGTGATTCCTCCTGCACAGGGACAGAACGCATATTCTCTCAAGCGGGACTATCCCCAGCAGGGTGACGAAGCGGGTGATAATATGGAAGGGCACCCCGATTGTCACTATGACGGTCATATGGTCATACGGCAAGGAGGACACCACAAAAGCACCGACCGTAGTGCGCCCAGCAGTAAGGGGATAAAAAATCCCATCGCATCCAAGACAAACATGCACCCACCCA
This sequence comes from Plasmodium fragile, assembly GCF_000956335.1. Classification (NCBI taxonomy): domain Eukaryota; phylum Apicomplexa; class Aconoidasida; order Haemosporida; family Plasmodiidae; genus Plasmodium; species Plasmodium fragile. The sequence continues at coordinate 411,895 of NW_012192585.1, read as the reverse complement.
GAATAGGTGAAATAAAAGTCAACATAGACGATATAAAAAAAGGCCTACTGACATACTACTCCAACATTTATTCCTTGGACCATTACGATATAGAGGAGAGAATTAATATATTGAAATATGGTGAGAAAAATATTTCTGAACATGTTCAGGCGAATTGTTGCTACAAAAAGAGGGAGCTCCCCACAAGACCTCCTTTTGTGCATTACAATGACGAGTTGAACAACCCGAATTCAGTTACGTACCAAAGTATGTTACCTGACTACTACTACCAAGAGGGGGCTGGTCGTTCCAGGGATGGAAAGGAGAGGTTCCACTTGGGTAGTACCAATTTGGAGCATCATGGTAAGATGGAAGAAACGAATGCCTTCAAAAGTGAATACGATCATGTAGGACAGATCTCCGAGCTACTGAGTAGCCTCAAGAACAAATGTGCGGACGCGAACTTCAAGGCGCAGAGCCTGACCTCGAAGTTTGACAGGAAGTACGAGAACCCGGACAACCGCTTCTGGGTCCACAACCTGGTTCCCATGGTAAGCGAGTCGGTGGCCAAAGAGTGAATGGACGACTTTGGCAAGCGAGTGCGCGGAAGAGCCGCCTAACCGCACGACTCACTTCGCACACTTTTTTTTTCCCCCCCTTCACGCGCAGCACCTTAGAAAACCGGCGCTCCACAATGAGGACGGAATTAGAAATCACCTGGTCGTGACCTACTCTCAGCTGTATAACGAAGCAGTGTTGAATAAAAAGAAGATCGCCGCGTTGGAGAAAAAGCTACATATATTGAAGCTGCGGGCGAACCTCCCCAGGGGGGGCTACCGGATGGAGACACGCAATGCGCTCTGAGTGGACCGACCTGTAAGACACGCCACCACTGCACAAGCGGAGCATTTGATCAAATAGGTATGGGGCATAACCTACCAGCACGTGTGCCCCTTGTGAATGTGAACTGAAGGGGAAATTCATGTGTGTGCCTTATTCATGTGTGGTGCAGCCAAACCGGGGTGCTTACAATTGGGCCAACCTTTGACGTCAGATGTGCCCTGAAAAATTAAACCCACCAATGAAGATGTCCCCACCCTCCACGTGGAGAAACATCATCGAGGGGCAACCTCCAATTAACAAAAAAAAATGAATGATCAAACACGGGGTGGTGATCACCACGGAGCAGCACACAGGTAGAAAGGGCACCGTTATGTGTATATTGCATCAGGGGTAATCGCTAACATGGAGCAAAATTTTCCATGCTAATTATTTATTCTCCATTTTAAACACTTTCCCCCTCAAACGTTTGTCCATCACTTGATGTACGGCATGTACCCTATATCCCCCCACCTGCTGTACTGTCTCATTTTTTTTTTTTTTTTTTTTTTTTTTT
>NW_012192585.1:390517-410420 GCF_000956335.1 Plasmodium fragile | reverse complement strand
GATCCCTCAGCGGAGCGCGGCCTAAGCGAACTCGGGAAATGCGTAAGCGAAGCTTACCAACAGGTGGGTGCACACAAAAGGGGAAAATTGCCTGAACAGTACAGGCGATGGGGCTGAGGTCGGAAATTTTCAAAATGGGGGAGATCGCCACAACGGAAAAATGTTACCACTGTTGAGTTGCTTCACCCACATAAACACCCTCCCCACACACACACACGTTGCAGGACATCGAAAACACGGCGTGCGATAGCGTCCATGGAACCGGACATGACCCACACCATGACACGTACGAAGTATACAATTCGCAATTTGCGTGCGGAGTGAGGGAAGACGTTTTCCCTTACGAAAGCTTATCCAGGATTGAGGAGGACAACGACGGGAACAACAGCAGTCATCACAACAACAGCACCCATCGCAAACATCACACCGATAAAACCGGGAAAACAAAAATGATCAAGGAGCAGCAGATGGCCATGGAGAAGGATCTGATTTTTCAAAACGAAGTGCTACGGAATGTGCTAAAGAGTTCCCACCAAGTGAAGGAGATGCAAAGGGAGCTATTCAAAGTGGATGCCCGTGACTTCGTGCCGGTGATTCCTCCTGCACAGGGACAGAACGCATATTCTCTCAAGCGGGACTATCCCCAGCAGGGTGACGAAGCGGGTGATAATATGGAAGGGCACCCCGATTGTCACTATGACGGTCATATGGTCATACGGCAAGGAGGACACCACAAAAGCACCGACCGTAGTGCGCCCAGCAGTAAGGGGATAAAAAATCCCATCGCATCCAAGACAAACATGCACCCACCCAGAATAGGTGAAATAAAAGTCAACATAGACGATATAAAAAAAGGCCTACTGACATACTACTCCAACATTTATTCCTTGGACCATTACGATATAGAGGAGAGAATTAATATATTGAAATATGGTGAGAAAAATATTTCTGAACATGTTCAGGCGAATTGTTGCTACAAAAAGAGGGAGCTCCCCACAAGACCTCCTTTTGTGCATTACAATGACGAGTTGAACAACCCGAATTCAGTTACGTACCAAAGTATGTTACCTGACTACTACTACCAAGAGGGGGCTGGTCGTTCCAGGGATGGAAAGGAGAGGTTCCACTTGGGTAGTACCAATTTGGAGCATCATGGTAAGATGGAAGAAACGAATGCCTTCAAAAGTGAATACGATCATGTAGGACAGATCTCCGAGCTACTGAGTAGCCTCAAGAACAAATGTGCGGACGCGAACTTCAAGGCGCAGAGCCTGACCTCGAAGTTTGACAGGAAGTACGAGAACCCGGACAACCGCTTCTGGGTCCACAACCTGGTTCCCATGGTAAGCGAGTCGGTGGCCAAAGAGTGAATGGACGACTTTGGCAAGCGAGTGCGCGGAAGAGCCGCCTAACCGCACGACTCACTTCGCACACTTTTTTTTTCCCCCCCTTCACGCGCAGCACCTTAGAAAACCGGCGCTCCACAATGAGGACGGAATTAGAAATCACCTGGTCGTGACCTACTCTCAGCTGTATAACGAAGCAGTGTTGAATAAAAAGAAGATCGCCGCGTTGGAGAAAAAGCTACATATATTGAAGCTGCGGGCGAACCTCCCCAGGGGGGGCTACCGGATGGAGACACGCAATGCGCTCTGAGTGGACCGACCTGTAAGACACGCCACCACTGCACAAGCGGAGCATTTGATCAAATAGGTATGGGGCATAACCTACCAGCACGTGTGCCCCTTGTGAATGTGAACTGAAGGGGAAATTCATGTGTGTGCCTTATTCATGTGTGGTGCAGCCAAACCGGGGTGCTTACAATTGGGCCAACCTTTGACGTCAGATGTGCCCTGAAAAATTAAACCCACCAATGAAGATGTCCCCACCCTCCACGTGGAGAAACATCATCGAGGGGCAACCTCCAATTAACAAAAAAAAATGAATGATCAAACACGGGGTGGTGATCACCACGGAGCAGCACACAGGTAGAAAGGGCACCGTTATGTGTATATTGCATCAGGGGTAATCGCTAACATGGAGCAAAATTTTCCATGCTAATTATTTATTCTCCATTTTAAACACTTTCCCCCTCAAACGTTTACATGTCACGAGAGTAGCTAATGGGGAAGTCTAACAAACGTCCGTTTGTGTATTTCCCTTTTTTTTTTTTTTTTTTTTTTTTTGTACCAACCCTTAAACTTGTTCAGAAGGGGGAACAATCATTTAGCTACATAAGTATAACCATCGCATTGATTAGCATACAGTTGTTACTTCCTAAAGTGGGGTAATACCGGAAAAAAAAAAAAAAAAAAAAAAAAAAGGCGTTCCTTTAAGAAGCGTGGGTGCCTTCCCCCCATTTAATGCTTCACGATGGTGGAAGTGATCCTATAGTTGCACCCTCTTGTGAGTGGCCCATTCAACGGGTGGTCAACCCCGGAGACGGATCATGCGGGGTGTGATGTGTACTCCGCGAAGGTGCAAGCGCAATACACCATGCAGAGTAAAGTTCTTTTCACTCCTTCTGTTAGGAGGCGCTGCTTTTACAATTGCAAAACGTGTGATGCTGACCGGCACAACGAAGGAGTCAACTCTAAGAAGGGCAAAACCTGCAAAGGGAAGGATAAACCTCCCTCCCCTCCTCAATACGGCTGTGTGTGTTGCGAAAAGGCTGAGTACCAAAACGAGAATAATTTATGAGTGAACGCATCCTTCCTGTTTCCATTTATGTGAAGAGATGGCGAGCCTTTTAATTTGCGGAGCAGCAAGGAGCTGCTGCTGGGCGACCCTCGTAGGCCAGAGGAGGTACAAGAGCCACATAAACTCAGTCTCCATTTTGCAGCAGTTTTACAATCGCTTGCCGATTCGGAAGAAGTACATAAAGGCGATAAAGAAGGGGACGCTGATCTGGGACAAGGGACAGGTGGGCCTCCTGCGCAGGGCGCATGCCTCCTCTTCATCACTTTACCGCTTAACCACTTCACCGCTTCGCCACTTCACCGCTCTACCCTACGCAGGTGAAAATTCCGCCGCTCAAAATTGAAGGATACGACCCGCCCAAGAAGTGCCTGTCGCCGCTCGTCAAGAACAGGAACAACCAGTACCGCGGAAGCTTCCTGAATTTGAGGGCCCACCGTGTGGAGTTCCAGGACTGATGATGCTCACACTCGGTTTGTGTGCGCTGCGGGCGCCTGAACAGATTCGTAGTTTCATGGGACGGTTAAAAAGAAAAGAAGCTATTCCCGGGAGCATCTCATGGAGAAAAAAAAAAAAAAAAAAAAAAAAAAATTTCGACGTGACTGCGCAAAAGTGTATATGAGCACCCCCCGCAAATGAACCACTTGGGGAAACACAAAAACAAACAAACGGGGGGACGCGGTGTGGGTGCACCCAGAGGCTGCCCCCCCCCCCATCACAACGTGTAGCGCAGCTCGTCGCGCGCAAAGTTGCTGTCGCCGAGGCGCTCAAAGGGGGGGTACACGGGGACGAGGCTGTCCTGGTGGCCGATATAAACGTTGTTATAAATCTTCCAATATATTTCTCGCACCTTCCTGGAGGGGTGAAAAATGCCCTGCACTAGGTACTGGAATATGATTGCAGGTCCCAGGGCCACTCTGAACCCATCAATGGAGTCAATAACAGCTTGAATAAGATGAGGAGATGTCTCGAATATATTTGGCCATACGTAGTTTAGCAAGTGAATGAGAGCGTCTTCTCTGTTCAAGCCAAAGCAGCCAAGAGCTAAGTGTTTACAAGCCCAGGTTGCAATTTGCCTGTGCACTAAATCACGATCCATGAGAGCGTGTTCGAGTAAAGGCACCACTGCGTACACATAATCTTTAGCAATTTCGCCAATGTATTCAAACATAAAGGATAGCGCTTTTAAGACTCCATTTTGTACATTTAAATCCTGGGCTCGATATTCATTCATGAGTGCAGCAAGGACAGAGTATGGAAGACATGTGTCTGCTACTATAGCAATGGCAACGGTAGTACATACTCTGAGTTGTCGTTCTTGAACCCGTAAATTATTAAGTAAGACAGTTAATACTTCAAAAGGTCCAATGGTGCGAGCAATATAACCAAAGGTCTGTATGGTTGCTCTTCTAATTAATTTTTTATTAGATTTTAACAACTCAATGAGATCAAAACATATACGATCCCATTCCTTAGGAGACACCAAGTCTCCTCCCTTGTCTGCAATAATACCAATGAGGTCAATAACATTCTCTTGTACCTTCTCGTGTCGGTTTTTCAATATTGGCGTTATCCTGGGTAGGAGGTCTTTTATAGGTGGGGTCATATTTTGCACGCCCAACACCACTACAATAGATTTCAACGCACCTATAATATTGCCTAACACTTCTGGGTATTCCTCCCCGAGGTATTCATAAAGGTATAAAGCTAAATGCCCTAGCATTTGATGTTCCTCACACAAATGCATAAGATTAGCAATTCTTGCTATAAGTTCTGCACTCTGTTGTCGAATTTTCGGCAGAGGCGTATTCAGTCTCCATCTTATAATGCCTGCTATTTGTGGGAGGTATGGTTTCATTCTAACTTGTAATTTATTTACAATCGCATCGAATGAGTTTAACAACACGTAATAATCTTCAGAGGCTTGTTCTTGAAATGCGTATAAAATACCATCAATTAACTGTTCTTCTAATGCTTGGTCAATGTCCTCTACCCCCTGATTATTCACAATGCTTTGTATCGTTTGCATCACCATTTTTCTGAATTGTTCAGATGGATCTTTCAAGTCATCCACTATTCTAGCTATAACAACTGCTCCTCCTATTTTGTTTGAAATTTCTACTGTCGTTTCTACTATCAGATGTAGATTTCTCTTATCATGGCTACTTCTTAGAACCCAAAATTTTTCAAAAAATGGGTTCACCACTTCTTGGTTGATGTAATCCTTATCAATGCCCTCCGTTTGTATACATTGCTTTACGCACTTGAGCACCACCTTTTTCATCTCCTCATCCGGGGAGCTAAACTCGTTAATAAGAATTACCATCACTTCTCTCGTATAATAACTTGCATGGTATGGATCCATCAGAGGTATAATCAAACCAATGGCCTTTAAAAATGCAGTTAACACTTTACCTCTGTGTTCTGTTATACCTTTCCACAGAGGTCTTAAAACAGAATCAAATGCTTCAATCCCATATGGTGCTGCTGCTTCTGCCAAAGCGGCTATGGCAAGCGCTGTGATCGTTTTTACTTTCTGTTGCTCGTCATGCAACCCATGAGCCACAATAGAAACGAGCTGCCTCAAGTGAGGTAAAACAGCACAACCCATCAGTATAGCAATCTGCTGCACAATTTTAATTCCTGTATGTCTGGCTTCCCAATTCTTCTTCGATTGACACACGGCCTTTAGAAATAAAATCAGGGATGGAATACCAAGTGCAGATGCAACAACTGCAAATGCTCTAGCAGTAGTATTCCTTACATACTCATCTGGGTGGTCTATATCAGGCCTCATAATACCGATCATCGTGGCCAGCCCTGCAGCCTTGGCTAAGTTACTTATAATTTCTCTTCCTTCCACTCGAGCGTAATAATCTTCATCAATTAGCAACGGCTCAATAACCACCAGAATTTTATGTACATACGGTCTGACCAGGTCATCTAATTTGAATAAAATTCGGTCAATCACTTTCACAAGAAGGTGTCTCTCCTGGTCCTCCAATGTGTTATGCATCATTAGAGGCAAAATTAAATTGAACAAAATTTCCGGACCCAATTCCTTCACCTTATCTGTGATAGCCCTTAGAGCTGTCCTTCTAACAGAGGGTGTTCCATTTTTTATCTTAAGTAAAAGAATCATCAGTTTCCTCTCCTTCAATTCATCCTGTGATAAGTCACTCTCGTCGACTGTTTGAAACAGCTTGCTGAAGTAAATAAAATCTTCATTCTTTAGCTGCACATATTTTAACTCGCTTAACAATTGAGGATTGTTAATTTGGAATTGGCTACTCTGCAGAATCGACTGCGCATGTGCCCCCTCTCCATCCTGCATCTGACTTGTCGTCGCCGTTGGGATTTCGTAAAAGGGGGTGCCGCTGGGCATCGTTCCACTAACCAATGTGCTATGCATCACATTGTTATTTGAATAAGGGGTTTGTTGCACTGCTCCTGTGGGGTGCTCCCCTGTTTTGTCGTCCTGCAGGGATGTGGTGGCTCCACTACCCATTAGAAGAGGAGTCCCCGCACTGCTGGCAACTGTTTTAAAAAATGCTTTTAATTTATTCCTTCTTATCGCCTCGTATTCCTCTGGCGGTTCCACAATTTCATACCCTTCGGAGGGAAGCAGCTCATCCAGGTCCTCATCTGTTAGTGGCCTGTTTCGAATCTCCATTTCATTTTTTATTTTCAATTTTATAATCGAGTCGACGGCCATGGAGTTCACTCCCGGGGTCATGGGTGTGAGCATGGAATGGGCATTACCCAATTGGTTCAGCACGTATGGGGTGTTGACGAAGTTACCGCTTCCCGGCATGATATAAGGCGTTTTCAGCATACCTCCTGGGGTGGCTGCTGCTGCTGCTACCCCACCATGTGCCACAACTTTGGGTGTCTTCATCATGTCACTCTGTGAGAGGCTATCAGCCGCTGACGCAGCAGTCCCTTCCCCAACCTTGTCCCACCGTGATATTTTTTTTTTCTTTACTGCACCCCCGTCGTTCAGTATGAAGGGTGTGTCAACCCACTTGGACGGTGCGGGTGTGGGCATGTTACCAAAGCTAATCGATTTACTCTCCTCATCAGACAAGGCGTCCCATTTACTTCTTCCTTGTTCCTTTTTCATTCCTTCATTTGTTTTACTAGACGTGGCTGACTCCCCCGACTTCCTCCCAACGGAGTCACTTTCTATGACCGCCCCCCACCTCATCTTTCTATTGCCTCCAGCTTGACCAGACGTCGACGCGGACGCACCACCCTTTGCACCGCCACTGGTGAGCTTCATTTTGTGACTTTCATTATTTATGTCCATCATCACATCTGCGTAAGTCCTCTCCCCTGGGGATGGGCTGTGCTCTCCAAAGGGGTCAGCCCTCCCTGGGGACATAATATAATCGTACTTTCTCCTCTGAAATTCATTTTCTCTTCTTCTAATGGACTTGTCTTTTACCAACCCTAGCGTTTTGTCATCCAGGTCATCATTATTGAAGTCATGTTGCACTACTTCGTCTTTCAGGTTTCCTATGTTTATGTGATTGTGGTTTCGTCCGACTGTGCCGACTGCTCTACTGCCGAGGGGATTCTCCGACTCCTCATCTTCCAGGCGGGTTTCTATCTCCAGGTCATACTGGACGTCCCCATCGTGGTCCCCGCCGTTCATTTCCTCCTTCCCGTACTTGTGCTTCTTGCCGCCCTCCCATTTCTCCGGATCGTACTCACTGCGCTTCGCCCCCATTGGATGCCTATATGTCGGTCAAGCGAAAGGTAGCGATTACAACGGTCAAGTAGGGAGTACCTATTGTAGCGGTTAATGGGGGATGTAGCGATTACGACTGCGCCGCGCTGCTACACCACGTCGCCAGTCCTCCGCGCTACAATCTTGTCGCTTCTCACCCCCGCTGGATGTTCCACGGAGTTGTGCGCGGCACAGCCGGGGAAACAGGAACATATATAAGTTGCTCCCGTGAGCCACTCCGCGTGTTGGAGGATGCTCATACAAATGGGCTTTTGAAGAATGCAGCCATATGGAAAGGGACTCGTTGGGGCCATACCTCTTTTTTCATGCAACTAAACATATCATCATGTAGCGCCTCGTAAACGAAAAGAGCGTCAAGCCTAATTCGCGCTTGCACTGGCTTCTCATCTGAGAGGTAAAATGAAAAAGGATCGAAGCGCCAAAGAAATGTTGCAAGAACTTTCTTGTGGCATGTTATATATATATCTATCTATTGCTCCAGGACGTGGAAGGTAACACCAAAATATATATATTAACTCCAAATTGACGTTAAAATGTTGGCACTTGGGAAAAAAAAAAAAAAAATAAAATAATTAAAAACACGTAAGGCACTAAAAATGTATGAACTGTTCAGGCAAAAAAGAGAAAAAAAAAAACGTCAACAAAAAAAAAAAAAATACAAAAAAAAAGCTACACAAAAAAGAAAAAGGTATTCATCAACATTTTAAACACATGATGGTATCCGCCACGGACGGGAAATTGTACCTTGTGTGGGCATGTAGGAAGATTGCGCACAAAATAATTTTGCAGAAGATTAGCCAAGCTGATACACTGTTCACATCATTTTCGCTGTGAAGAAGAAAAGCCTTTTTTTTTCCCATTAGCGAGGAGCACTACAGATTGAGGGGCGAAAGCAGGTGCAAGTGACACTTTTTCTCCAACCCATTCCCCAGTGCCTACCCATCACATGCACACAGAGGACGTACCGGCCAAAAATGATTGTCAAGGTGTTCGACCACATATATATTAGCAACGTGTACAATGCAAACGATATTTACCATCTGATAAATTTGAACATCGGGGGGGTCCTGACGTGCTTCCGTTGCATGAGCATCGAGTGGTGCCACCATGACCCCAAGGAGAACAGGAAGATTTTTTACAAAGACAAATTTTTAAACTGCAAGGGGGAGTTGTTGAGGGACCCCGGAGGATGGGACTACTCCTCTTTGCCACTATGCCAAAACGCGTCAATACCGATAAGTGGCCCTCATCAGTCGGCCACCAAATTAACTCCATGTAGTACCAGCGCGCGGGGGGACTCGGTCAACGGGGGGAATACTCCTTCCCACGGTGCAACAGACAGCAAGGAGGAGGACCTGTTTGCACAACCATATGCGCACTACGATTATATTCTGTACCCACTGGAAATTCTTAAAAAGAAAATTACAAAGGAGACCATTGATGATTACATAACGGCGATGGTACACTTGAAGGACGACGTGGAGGTGAATTGCGTCCCCGTCGCAGAGAACGACATATCCGCATCAGCAGAGGAGGAGATAAAGAAGTGCTTGGATGGAGCGTTAGACGATGAGGGTGTGAAGGGCAACGAAGGTCAGGAGAACAGAACGAGACAGAGGAGCTGCAGTTTGGCCGATGAAAAAACTTTATTTGACAAGAAGAGTTCTAGTCCAAGTGGCAGTGCGAAACCAACGGAGGGGAAGAATCAGCCTGAGGGGGTTTCTAGAAGTGCCGAAGATTTAAAAGTGCCTGGAGGAAATGATGGGAAGACGCCCCCCCACCCCCTGAAAGGACAGAAATCACAGGGCAGCATAAAAACAGTGTGTGAATTGAATGGAATGCTGAGAGATGAAAAAAATAGAATGGTGCCATTCAGCAATGTGTATAAAATGAAGCATATGTATTTGGACATCCTAGACACCTTTGATGAAAACATCCTGAACCATGTGGACAGAGCCCATGCCTTCATCGACGACGTGATTAAGAATAATAAAAATGTTTTGGTGCATTGCGTGGCTGGTATTTCTCGGTGCTCCTCCATCATCCTTTCGTACATTTCGAAGAAGAATGGGAAGAGCATTGCTGAAAATTTTTCAACTCTTAAGGACCGCTACCCCTTTGCCCACCCCAACGAAGGCTTCTACAGGCAGCTGCTTCTATACGAGAAGATGAACTACACCTTAGATGTAACGTTGAAAAAAATTGAGTAAAAAATGGGGGGGAGGGACACTCCCCGCGCGATAGCGGCAGCGGCGGCGACAGCGATAGCGGCGCGAGTCTGAGTGGACACAATCGCACTTCACCTGCACATGCATGTGTTAGTGAGTGATAATTCGTGTGCCCGTGCGTATTTGCATGTGTTGCGTCAGGGGAGAGGGGCAGATGCCCACGTTTGTTCCATAGTTTAAGCTTCCCTTTTTTTTTTTTTTTTTTTTGCTGCTTTATACAACAACCCCTTCGGCGATAGGGATAAGAGTGGCCTTTCTCCGACTTTGTAAAAAGAGCGGTAGTTGTTTGGCCCATCTTAACTTACGTGACAGTTTCCTGCACGCTACCACCCAAACATGGTCCATACAATCTTGGGTGCTCCTACATATGTTGACCCTTTCCCCCCTTTTCCCCTCCCCCTGCAAAGGGACGAAGCCAATACCACCGCGTCTATGAAGAGATAAAGAGCGACCGAGGTGGGCTGGAGAGGCTAAAATGTATGAACCTCAAAAATGAGCCAGAACCGACATACAAGTTTAGGTGCAAGTAAGGGCTTGGTGAGCGGCTCTCGTTGGAAGCGACGGACGCGTTTTATGCGGACCCTCCCCCTCACCGACACGTCCCCATTGCATCACCTCTACATGATCGCCCCCTCCCTTTTTGCAGACTCTGCAGACTTACCCTCTTCAACGACAATGATATCATTCAGCATGAGCTGGACAAGTACAAGATAAAAAAAAAGGTGACCAAGGGAAAGGGCAAAATGGGGTGGGGCGAACTGCTCTCTCACTCATTAATCACTGAGTTCGGCGGCGCGTGTTCTATTGGGGCGGAGACACCAACCCATGCTGGCCGTCTTATTCACATCTTTTTCCTTCTCCTGGTTTGTAAATTTTCCATCACCACGACGCCCTTTTTTTGGCCCCCTTTTTCTACCCCTTCTACAGTACGGGCAGTCCTGCACAAGCATCTTTATCGAGAAGAAGGAGTGGGTCCTCACGGAGAATAAAATGAAGGGCGCATTGATTTGCCCAAACAAAAATGTAATTCACGAGTTGTCCACTTCTCTCCCCGTTGTGAAGGGAAAGGGGCGATTCCACTAGTGGCACTTTTTGTGGTTCGCCTAAAGAGGTGACTGTGTAGCCCAGTTGATGTGTCATGCGGCGGTCCTCGCGGCGCCTTCACTGCATGTCTGCACTCCATGTACAGTCGTTGCGTGTACAGACACGCCGCGCTTCCCCCCCTTCCCAGTGCAGCGCCAAGCTAGGAAAATGGTCGTGGACAGGAATATGCTGCTCGTGCGGCTATTTACAAACCCCGGCCTTCATGGTTCGTGCGCATAGTGAGAGCGTCGTTGTTCCCACTTAACTCCACCCCTGGTGTAGAAGAAGAAACGAAATTATATTTCCCCCCCCTCTACGTAAAAAAAAAAAAAAATAAAGTGTGCATGTGTTTCATCCTCCTACTTAGATAAACACTTCCAACGTCGACCGCATGAAGATTAATCCCAACTTACCCTAACCGATGTGCCGACTTGAAGAAGCATGATCATGTGGACAACCAAACGAGGGAGGGATCCTCAACTGTTTGCTTAATAATATGTATGTTAATTTTTTTTTTTTTTTTTTTTTGGGGGGGAATTTCTCCCCTGAAAAGAACACACATTATATCATTGTTAAAAAAAAAAAAAAAAAAAAAAAAAAAAAAGGGAAGAAAAGGGGATACCCTATTGATGTCAATTTGGTTTAATGTCATTACATCCCGTGTGCATCCATGCTGGTTTTACTTCCCACAGAATTCTCCTAGCCGTTTCTGAGGGGAGAGGAGAACACTTTATCTTCGCGTCCGGTTCGTTACCACCCATTCTTTACTGCTCCTGTATGACCCTATAACTCCTCGTCTGGTTCCCCCTGCGGCTCTACCCGCTCGTCAACGTCAACAATGGGCGCAGATCTTCCCTCTTCGCAGCACAAAGGGAAGGGTGAAGGGGTGAAAGGAGTGAGTAGTTGGTCTGCGGGGCCTCCCACGTGGGTAGAGAGGGCGAGCGAATGCTCACCTGGGAAGCGCCTATCGAAGCCGACTTCCAAAAAGTCCACTTCCTTCTGCATGAGGAAGTACGTAACTAGGTTTTCCGTGATGGCTGCGGGAGGGGGAGCATGGCAACACTTCACGCACCTGTGTGTGTGGGGAGCAACTATATGGGTGTGCGCATGAGCACTCCTCATTACACCAACGTGTGCACATGGCGTGTGCCGCCAGATGAAGCCACCTTTGTCCTGGTAAAAGCATGTGAAAATCCCAAGTCCTGTTTTCTTCATTTGAACATTCATCATTGCGTTTTGCAACAGCGTCATGTACTTCTCCCCGAGGCGGATCAGCTGCAGGTGGTTTCGGTACGTCCTCTAAGAGGGGGTGTAAAGCGACAGCGCTGATGTAGGGGCAATGACCGTGAAGGTAGCTGTGGTGATTGGTGTTGCAACAGCCACAGACGTGCCCCCCTGCCCACTAATGACCCTTACGTATTTTTTGTCCACGCGCACGTAGACGTACATCTGCGTCACGTACTGGTAGTAATCCCTGTGTGCTACATCATCCATGCCTGCGTGGGGGTCGCGTGGGGGTCACGTGGGGGTCACGTGATGGACAGGGTGCATGGTTCACTCATGCATATCTTTTTTTTTCCCCCGGTTCGAATGACATCCCTCAAGAAGAACAGCTCGCCTGACAGGCACGTTCATGAAAAATGCTTTTTTATGTAGGAGGAAACACACCACCTTCGAGCTCTTCCTCCAGGCCGCTCAAGTCCAGTTCGTTCATGTCTTTTTCAAAGTCGCGGGGGAACGCTACACCGCCGCTGCCACCACCTGGGTTTTCTCCCCTCGCACTGTTAGCAAGGGGTAAAATGAGCAGCACGAGGAGGCGCAGCGGCTTCATTGGCAAGGCACAAAAAAAGGGAGCGCAGAGGGGCTGGGTAGGCACCTGTAAAAAATTACACAGACTGCTTCCCCGACAGAAGAGAAGAACAGACAATCCTCTGCCGCTACTATCAAACGCGTGACAAAAAAAATTATAAATTAACGAAGTTGCAAAGGAAGGCTAATAATGTTGTGGCTAGTTCGAAAGAAAAATATGTAGCTAGCTAGCTAGCGAATACACACAGAAAAAAAAAAAAAAAAAAAAAAAAAAAAGGCAACATACTTTTTTATCTTCAAAAATGTAAAAACCCTTCTATAAGGCAAATTTCGTGTACATACAAAAAAAATAAAATAAAAAATAAATATGCGCAAAGTGCTGGGGACGAAACAAAACTGAAAACTCATTTAACAGTGCCACTCGGGAGCAGCGATCTGTCCTTTGGGAAACTTATGGGGAACAGGTAGCCGTGGCAATCTACAACTGTGTGTGTGTGTGTTCCTCAAATGTGGCGCACACCCCCACGTAGGTGTTCTTTTTTTTTTCTTATTTTTTTGTTGCCGCTCCTTTGCGTGGTCCTTACGGTCCGGTGAATTTATCTCCGCGGGTCGCTCCACAGAACAACAACGATAATCATCGCCTACAGGAACTGCTTCACCCAGGGGTGGGTCTTAACCTCTTCGGCTGAAATGCGCTCGTCCGCCGTTCTACTGCATAGCTGCGGCGTGAAAGGGGGGAGGGGAAGCAGATAAAAAAAAGGTGAAGCGAAAAGGGACATACATGAGTGTGTGCTGGGGCGTCAACACTGCTACTGGCGCGCATGGGCAGGCATCACACATGAGAATCGTAGAGAGGAAAAAACCACACTAAACGGAACGCCAAACTATAACGCGACGCACCTTCAGTATGAGGTCCCGCGCCTGCAACGAAATTGCCTTGGGGAAATGGAAGTTGAGCTCCTTGATTTGGCTGAATATGCGCTCCTGCAGTTGGTAAAAGGGGCGGGGAAGGAAATTTTATAAGGGGTGCTCGGCGTGGATAATGCACAGGGCGGCAACGAAGACGCCACTTCACCGCGTCACCACTGCACCGCTTCATTATTACACCGCTTCGCCACTACACCGGTTCAGTAATGCACGGATTTGCCGCTCTCCCCCACCTGGGTGTCGTCCGTGAAGGGCGGGAAGCCGACGAGGAGCTCAAAGATGACAATGCCGAGGCACCACAAATCAACGTTGCAGTCGTAGGGAATCTGGTTGATGATCTCCGGAGGCATATAATCGACGGTCCCACAAAAGGTGCTCCTCTTCTGTCTTTTATTTTTCATCTGGCATGAGAATCCAAAGTCAGCAATTTTTACCACCCCGTATTTGTAAATGTGATTTCCTTTATGAACATCTGAGTGATGTAACAATATATTGTCAGGCTTCAGATCCCTGTGAATTATATTAAATTTGTGTAGGTATGCCAGGGCGTCTGCTATCTGGTACACGTATAAGGCTACTTGTTCTTCGAGCAGTGGTTGTGCATCTGCTTTCATTTTGTTTCTTATCGATCCGCCATTGGCTAGCTCCAGAATCAAAAACAAACGGGTTCTATCTTCAAAATATGCTATTAACTGCAAAATGTTTATATGATTTAAGCTGGCCTGAATTATTATTTCCTTAAGGACTTGTCGCTCGATATTCAATGAGGCGATGGTGTCCTTTGCCATCACCTTCAAT
The DNA here is from genome assembly GCF_000956335.1 of Plasmodium fragile. NCBI lineage: Eukaryota > Apicomplexa > Aconoidasida > Haemosporida > Plasmodiidae > Plasmodium > Plasmodium fragile. The sequence goes on along the minus strand of NW_012192585.1, from coordinate 396,125 downwards.
GCTACATCCTCGTTTTCTTTTTTGATTATGGCTTTAAAAACCAATCCTGTTCTTCCATTTCCTATGGGGTTCTTATCTACAATAAAATCTTCTTGCTCGAAATTCCTTTCGTTTTGCTTAAGGTTGAAGGCGCTCAGTGGTTGTAGCATCAAATGGTATTGTTCTTCGTACAGTACGTCACTTAGTAAATTTTTCTCGCTCACCTCGCAGGCAGTGGCTTCTGTCTCTGCTGACCCTCCTTGTGCAGATGCACCATCACCTATAACTGCTCCTTCCCCTGTGCCTACACCCTCCTCCTTCTTTTTCTTCTCCCTTGCTAACCATTCAAAATAGGACACCTCCTTCCTTTCTCGTTGGCTGGCAGAGCTACTGGATTCATTCCTGCACGCATTATCACTTAGTGTCTCCTTTGCGAAGCAGCTCTCTCTTCCCTCATCGTCGTGACTAGGTCCAACTTTACCAGAGCTACTTCCACCCCCCTTGGGGTGTTGTTTTCCCCTCTCGTCATAGCTATCGCTGCGCTTCCTACATGTACCGGCCCCATATTGTCCCTCCCCACCACATTTATCCTGTGCACCCAAAAAAATATTTTTTGAATTGCTGCTCTTTCTCCCCTTGTTTACATTACCAGCAGGAATTGAATTGCTTTTTACATTTTTTTTTTTTTTTTGATCCCTCTTGTGTTTTTCCATTTCTTCACTTATAGGATCTTTGTAATGCAGGTGGCTGTTCTTAATGGCTTTTTTCGAGTTGCTCAAATGGGTGAGGTTGCATCTGGGGGATTCATCCTGAACACATGTCTCCTGTACGTTTCGCCTCGATGCTACGATATAACTAGAACCCGTTTTTGTTGCATCTGTTTGATTTGCGCTCTTCCCATGAGTGTTGCCTCTACATTTGGAGATGGGCACCAGTGGTCTCTTCCTACACAGTTGGACGTTACTACCAGCCACATTTGCCGACCGCATTCTCGTTGAAGCTGTGCTGCTGCTGCTGTGTTGACTTTCATTGTTCCGTTTGGTGGTTCCCCCTTTACCTTCTTCCTTGGCCCGAACGTTTCTACTACCCTGTATGTACAGGTGTGTGATGGTTTTGTTCCCCCTTTCGCTTGGACACACTTTAGAAACCCTAAAGGAACTGTTGCTGGTGCTGCTTGGCAAGGCCCTGGGCGTTTTCGCCGATCTACTACTGTAGCCGGTGTTGTTGTTGTGGTTGTAGTTGCTGCTACTGATGCTACTGTGTTGCTGGGGCGGGTTTCTCTTCGTGGCAGGGTCAGTGGTTTTTGCTTGGAGTCCTCGAGATGGCGGTTCGTTACGACTGTTACTACCCTTATTGCCACCGAGTCCATTGTGTCTTTTGATCCTCTCCCCGTCCCCCATGACCAGATTTGTGTTGGTCATCTCACTCATTGGGTTAGTCGCCTCCTCCTCCTCGTTGGGGTGTTCCTTGCCTCTCTCTTTTCCGTGGGGTCCCCCTGGGTGACTGTTCATCCTGCCCATTACAAAAGGTCCCACCCCTCTATTTGACCTGAACGGTCCATAAGTCTTTTTCATTGGGGGTATTTTATGTGATTTTTCTTTTTCCTTTTTTGGCCAAGCTGTTGGGGTAAGGAGGTTAGAGCATGGGGTCTCCACCGTGTCCGCTCCACCAGGTGCATCCGCTCCGTCTTCCCTTCTGCTGACGACCCGAGTGAAGGTCGCCCTTGACTTGTCTTTGTCCCCCTTACCAGATGAAAAAATGATATTTTTCCTTTCACTTTCATGTTGTACAATTCCTTTGTTATTCGTTTTTGTTAACTGTGTAGCGATTCCTCTTGGAACTACACTCGCCTTTTGGCTAGCTGACGTCCCTTTCTTTTGTCCCTCTGTAAACCCCCCCTTGATCGTTTTTATACTTTTACTGTTTGAGGAGCGTGTGTGCGCGGCGAAGCGTCTGTTAGGCGGGGGTGCTGCTTCCTCCCTCTGAGTTTTTGAGGAAGGCCCAACTACGGTCACATCACTGGCAGGTGGTGCGTCGCCTTCATGAACAGCAACGCGGGTCTTAATCATGTGTTCATGCAAAAATGTATCCTTCACCGATTCACCACTTGTGTGTGTCCTTCTTAACTCCTTCTCTACCTGATCATCATGCGAAAAATTATGCGTACACAGTTCTCCCCCCCGCTGCTTGCACCCATGTGATAACACATTTTTCTTCTCCTCATGTTCAGGTGTTTTCTTCGTGGGACGATTTGTTTGAAGACCAACGGACACCCTCTCCTCATACGCCTTTTTAATTTGTGTAAACAGGTAGGTACCATGAAGACCTTTTTTCTTTCCTTTCTCCATTTGTGCATGTACAGGTAATGCGTTGTCGGTATCATCCCACTTGTCGTGCTTGGAGGAATGGGGCTTCCACCTGCTGACCACCTCCACAGCTATCTCATCTTTCCTCTCCTTATGCAGCCCTCCCCTCTGAAAAAGGAAAGAAGAGACATCCGTGGAGTGCATACATTTGTCCTTCACGCTACCCTTCCTTGTCGCACCGATATATGTGTCCTTATGTAGAGGAACCTCCTGTTGATCTGCCTGCACTGTGCATACATTTTTCTCCTGCCTCACGCATTGTTCATGGCATTTTATGGGTCCAGCAATCTCCTCCCTCCTTGGCGGACCCCCCTTTTGAATTACCTCAACGGTGCTGTCCCCATCATCGCTCACCACTGGGATGTTCGAAGCAGGTGTGGAATGTTCCTTTGTCTTCATGTGGACCTTCACATGGTGCTTCTCTCTTCTGCTTCCTCCGTTTAGAGGCACATCTTCTAGCTTATCACTTGGTGTTAATGCAAAAGGAGAGGACTCGCCTCGCGTCTCATCCATTGCCTGGCTTGTTCCTTCAGATGTCTCGCCTCTTACACATGGCTTCATTTTTTCATGCCCCTCACCACATGGCCTAATTCCGGGGTCTCCTCCACCGAGTTCGCCTCTTCTCCTGAGTTCACATATCCCCATGCTCCTGCCAACAGAGTCAACATACGCAGCATGGGTATCATCACCAGTGGCGCTTCTACGTACGTGCTCCTCGTCTTGACCTCTGCTTTGCGCCTTTCCGTCCCCCACGCTGGTACAAGAAATGGCGCTGCTAGCAGAGTGACCACTCTTGTCGTACGAATGAGGTGGTTTGCGTTTTTTATTTTCTACTGCGTCATCCCAATCGACTTTCCTCTTGCAGGCAGAGTCCCAGCTGTTATTGTTGGTCCTCTTGGACCTCACGAGGACATCCCTCTTTTGTGTCAACTGTGTACGAATGGTTGAGGATTGGTCTGTTTTTCTGCCTGAACAGTGCAGGCGATTTTCCGCCCTGAATTTTCCCTCACACGTGTCTGTACAATGTACCTGCGTGGTGTTGTTCCCCTGAGGGTAATAATCTCCGGTCCGCACTAGGCCACGCCTGACGTCTCGCTTCTCATTTTCGCTCTTAGAAAAAATATTGTGTAGCTGTCTCTGCACGCTAATAATGTTTGCCCTCTTAGTTGGGTTATCTCCTTTTTCACTCTGAGGGTTGTTCATACTAACAGGTGTGGAAGTATGCATAACAGCGTGTGCAGAGTTTATTCTCCTTGCATTGTTTGACTTGTCTGGTTGGTGTGGCTGCTCATTCTTGGTGTTCCTACTCCGTCTGTCAGTTGCATCACCATTATCATGAGGGCAGCTCTTGGTGTTTGTTCTCACATGGTCGTTCGTTGCTTTATGTTTATTCATATTTTGTTAAGGCTGTGGTGAGTGTGACTTGGCTGAATAGCTTGCCGCTTGGCTGAGCTGAAGGACGCACACAGATATGTTTTGTGTGTACCTTTCTACATTATACATTAGCAGGAGGAGGTGATGCATCACGAACATGGGCGTGGACGCAGGTGCGGGGTGTGTGCACGTGCGTGTGTGTATACGTGTATGTTGTGTGACCGCCAACCCCCGCGAGTTTCTACTCCCCATCGCACTTCATTACGTGTGGCTTATGGGAGTGCATACTCACCAGGGTGTGTAAAGGGGACAGGCTAACGGACGGAACAGAGAGAAAAAAAAAAAAAAAAAAAAAAAAATCCCCTTCAAAGTGCCTTGCCCAGCTGCTAGCCCGTGAGGATATAATAATTTTTTTGTTCCATTTTACCCTGCTATACGTTATACAAGGACGTGGAGCAAATGAAGGTGGCTTCGACTCGGCTCGCACTGCCTTTCACGCTGGACGCATTTCTGTGTTGAGGGCGTTGCGCCCCTCGCTTTGTATTGTCTTCCCCTCTGGGCGGTGTCCCCCCTCGTGCGCACGGCGTGGCGTTCGCGGTGTGCAATTCGTCCTGTGCGGGTGGCCCTTTGCAAACGCCCCTTCACAAATGGCCCTGCATAAAATTCCGCTTCCAAATCGCAGCTGCCCATTCGGAGATCACACGTGCTTGCTGGCCATCTTCCAGAGGGATGTCCCTATTCGCTCATTTTTCTTAAGTGAATTTTTTTTTTTTTTTTTTTTTTTTTTTTTCCATCTCCGCGCTTTGCACATACAGCATTGTTGGTGTTAAGCAATGGCATGCCTTCTCCCCCCGTTTTTTTTTTTTTTTTGGCCCTCGCTTTTAATACATTCCGCTAACTCCACGCGCATCGCACTCCCCCCCCCTTCTGCGTGGTCCTTGTTTTTGTATATGTCTAAAGAGGGCAAGGGGCAGCGGAAAAAAGCTTCACCTCAGGCAGCAAAAAAAAAAAAAAAGGGAAGTGAATCCCTAGGGATACTTACCCCTAACGCATTGTTAGTAGCACATCTACCCCGTTCGAGATATATATATATATATATATATATATATATATATATATATATATATGTGTAGGGGTGTAAGTCTTATGGACTGCCGTGAACTGTGATCAACCTCGCTCCCGTTGTTCCATTTGAAAGTGCCAAATGTGAAGTGGTTATCCGTAGGTGTGTTCAGTAGATCTACTACCCCCCCTGAAGGCATCACATTTTGTTCGGAGGGATCACCTAGAGTGTGTTCCCTTTTTTTTTTTTTTTTCCCTCCTTTGGTAGTTTCCCTTTAATACACAAATGGTTTTATGCAAATGGTCAGCAGTGCATACCACTCTGTTGGTATGTCCCTGCAGCATCCCATGTTCTGCCTTGCCAATCGCGCAACCACAACTGAGTGCAGTTGTAGGAGGTGAAGCGACTTGTCCATTCTTAACTAATTATTTAAGGCTTATACATTTGCACACATGGGGAAAGGGAAAAGTGTAAACTACACCCCCAGCTACCCACGATGAATGCGTCCCGGAGATAATTCTGTTTGAGGTACATTACCGTTTGGTCTACATAACTGGGTCTTTTTTTTTTTTTTTTTTTTTTTTTTTCCCATTGGATGCACACTGTCGCATCGCGATTACCAACGGGGAAAGGAACACCATCACCACCCCATCCCCTTCTGCATCAGCACAAGGGCGAACCGCGAATTACCTGCGCTGCTTCTGTGGCCTATCGACTGGGGACATTTTGCCCCGGAAAAGTTTACACTATGAAGGGAAGCATTTCTACCTTAGAGCCCCAATTTGTATGAGTAGTTCATTCCACTACATCCGTTAGGGTGGTCCTT
>NW_012192585.1:386821-387714 GCF_000956335.1 Plasmodium fragile | reverse complement strand
TTTTTTTTTTTTTTTTTTTTTTTTTATTAACGTGTGGAATCCTTCGTGTATAGGTCCCTACACAGGCATTTCTTCACTTGTGCACTGACCTTTGTTCTCATCTAAGGGCGGTTACATGTCGCTGCGTTAGGACTCAAAAGCAAAGGGACGTGGCCTCCCTTTAATAACAGGGGCCGCAGGCACATGTACATATAAAGGTAAGGTCAGTTCTTACCGCGATGAAGTGCATGCGGGAACCCGCCCAATGCACATCCATGAGTAAGCCATGCGTGTACATGGGTACGTAAAGAACATTCAAACATTTATATAAACTTTTTTTTTTTTTTTTTTTTTTTTCCCATTGGATGCACACTGTCGCATCGCGATTACCAACGGGGAAAGAACACCATCACCACCCCATCCCCTTCTGCATCAGCACAAGGGCGAACCGCGAATTACCTGCGCTGCTTCTGTGGCCTATCGACTGGGGACATTTTGCCCCGGAAAAGTTTACACTATGAAGGGAAGCATTTCTACCTTAGAGCCCCAATTTGTATGAGTAGTTCATTCCACTACATCCGTTAGGGTGGTCCTTTTTTTTTTTTTTTTTTTTTTTTATTAACGTGTGGAATCCTTCGTGTATAGGTCCCTACACAGGCATTTCTTCACTTGTGCACTGACCTTTGTTCTCATCTAAGGGCGGTTACATGTCGCTGCGTTAGGACTCAAAAGCAAAGGGACGTGGCCTCCCTTTAATAACAGGGGCCGCAGGCACATGTACATATAAAGGTAAGGTCAGTTCTTACCGCGATGAAGTGCATGCGGGAACCCGCCCAATGCACATCCATGAGTAAGCCATGCGTGTACATGGGTACGTAAAGAACATTCAAACATTTATATAAACTTTTTTTTTT
>NW_012192585.1:373915-383474 GCF_000956335.1 Plasmodium fragile | reverse complement strand
TTTTTTTTTTTTTTTTTTTTTTTCCCCTATACTAATGTTTCCTCCATTAATGTGACGCTTTGTTTAAGGTACCAACCTCCGTTGTGTGGTGTCCCTTTTGATTTGCTTTTTTTTTTTTGTGTTTTTTTTGTTTTCACTTGATCGCCTTTCGTTTGGCCGCCCCCCTTGTGCGTGACGGCAATAGGAGGGCGGTGGAATTTTTTCTGCGGGGTGTGTTGAAGACGCTTCACTGGGTGTGCTAGGTGGAAGAGCGGCAAGGGCAGGTACTCTACAGAAGCGCTGCGCAGACGTGCCTCACACACGTGCTGCGTTGTCGCCTCGCCACCTCACGGCCTCACCACGTCGCCGCTTATATATGTAGCATGCCAGCATGGGGAGTGGTACAAATGAGGACAATGAGGCGAAGCCCCCCGGAGGGCCCTGCGGACAACTGGGGGGAGCCCAAGTAGGAGTGAGCGATAAAGCCAAGTTTGATGTGGACATGGAGGGATGTAAATCTGTGGAGGAGGATTGCTCAAGGGAGGAATCACACAAGGGGTGCAGCTGTGGTGGCTCTCCTAGAAGAAGCACTACTGGGAAAAGCGACCACGCTAGAGAGGACTATACGCAGGATAACACGGACACCCAGAGTGATGAAGAGGAAAGGCACTTTTGTAACGTTTGTTTTTCCTTCTTGTATTATAAAAAGTATTGTTTTTACGAACTCCTAAGGATATATCGCAACGTGTCCTCTCTAACCCCCGAGCAGAAGACTCTCCTCACTGAATCCATATACAGCAAGCTGTATAAAATGTACTTGGCTGTTTTGAATAATTATTTTTTTATTATGAACATTTTGCTGCCTCAAATTTCCACGCATATAATTTTGCACCTCCTGGCACACACCGTTCACCGGGGGGACGTAGTCATCGTGGAGGACTCGGGCAGCGACGGGGAGGGAACGAGTGAAGAGGAAAGTCGAGGCGGGGGTGGAAGTGGGAGTGGAAGCGGAAGTGGCGTGGACGACGCCAGCTACAGTAGCAACGCAGAGGGGGGCCCCTCCGAGCGAAAGAGCAGCGTGGATGGTGAACAGAAGAATACCGTGCAGCAGGAAAAAACGACAAAGAAGAGGAGGAAACGAATCCCTAGGGAAGAATACACCATTAACGAAATACTAAATCATTTAACTAAAGAGGAGAAGGACAAGATCGACCAACAATATAACTTTCACAACTTAGATGCAAGGTTACTCTGCAAAGACAATCCCATTGTTATATTAAAAGAAATCAGGTGCAAATTAATGAGTGCACAAGAGGAGGAAGGGATGTCGAGGGAGCTTGAGTTGAACCTGGAGAGGTCGACCTCCATGGACTACCTCGACGTGGGATACGCCAGTGGGAGGAAAATGCGTGCAAGGGATGAAACAAGTGCGAACCTGTTGGGGATCTCATCGCTGTTTCCTCAGGAGGAGCGACACAGACAAAGCCTACCCGTCCCGGAGCAACACAGCGGGAAACGTGACACGGGGCAAGGGGCGCAACAGGGGGATACTGCCAAAGGGAAAGGCAAATCTGAAGACGGTCGTTATGGGGGCGGCCCCCAGAAGAAGTTTGCAATGGGCCGAGAGGGAGACGTTGAAGTGTACATCGCAGACCACCGCAAGGAGAACAGTGAGTACGCGTTCCCGCGCCTGGACGCAGTGCCGGGGGAGGTGCGGCTTGGTGAATGGCGCGCGGGAGATGAAGCAGGGGAAGGGGAGACCGCTGCAGAGCCAGATAGGGACGCCTCACGTAGGGCAACTCCCCCGGGAGGAGAGCACATACCCCCCGGACGTCGCATCACAAGCGCGTACAGCCCCACGCTCGACGAATACAATCTTCTGCAAAATATGAGCAAAGTGAGAAGTACACTAAGACAATTCGTTCGAGACTGGTCCATGGAAGGAAAGCATGAAAGAGATAGTGCATACGAACCCATGTTAAAAAGTTTAGCCAAGTACCTACCCATAAAAGACGATTATGTGCCTAAGGTGCTTTGCCCAGGATCAGGATTAGGAAGACTTCCATACGAAGTGGCAAAAAAAGGGTATAGAAGCCAAGGGAATGAGTTCTCCTACTTCATGCTCCTTGCATCTAATTTTATCCTCAACTACTACAATGAAAAGGAGTCACTCAAAATTCAACCCTATTGCCTGAACACACTGAACAGAAGAAAACGGGATGACCACCTCAAGGTTGTTACTCTACCAGATATAAATACATATGACAAGGCCATCCTAAGTACCGACTTTTCCATGTGTGCAGGTGAATTAGTAGAAGTGTATGACCATGAGAAGGGATCGTTTGACGGAGTACTCACTTGTTTTTTCATGGACACAGCTAAAAATATTTTTTTATACATTCGAACCTTTGCTAATATTTTAAAGCCAAACTCCTTGTGGTGTAATGTCGGCCCTCTCCTCTACCACTACTCTGAAATGACCAACGAGCTGTCCATCGAGTTATCGTGGGAGGAGATTGAGGTGATCATTTCGAAATGGTTCACTCTTGTGGAGATTGACTGGATTGACAATTATTATACAACCAATGTTGACTCCATGATGCAGGTGCAGTACCACTGCATCTTCTTTTGCGCCATTCGAAATGATGTACCTGTGGAGGACCCGCCCAAGGGCGACCCTCTTCAGGGGGGTTAGCACGGAAACAATAAAAACAAAAAAACTAACAAATTATCGCCTGTTTTGTAAGTGCCCTGTCGCCGGAGTGTGCATATGTATATGTATATATGTATATATTTTTTTTTTTTTCCTAAAAACCCCCCCACACTTGCGTGAATGCTCAAGCACGCATTTCCGTGTAAGACCATTTGCGATGTTTTTGTGAACCGATTTTTACCCCCTCCGTTTGGTAACACTGCAAACGATTTGGCAACAATGTGCGTCATTGTCCCGCCTCTTAGCGGGGTTGACATATGTCCTCCCCCCACCCCCATCATTAGCCCGACTTGGAACCAGTTCAATCAGATTGTGATGCATGAAAAATTATCCTCATGATTTTTTATAACTCTTTCGGATGAGCTGGGTTATGGTATCATCATATTGAATTGGTTCACTTCGGGGCATGGGGACCATTTTTGCTTCCTGGCCGGCCATGTGCTGGTGCAGGGGCAGGTTACGGTGAATTCGTTTGGGAAAAAATGGGCACAAGAGTGGGGCATCGTATTATGCCCACGTCAACGCTCATCACAGTTGTTCAAATGTTTCTACCGCTTAGCTTACGAGCGGTTCAACCTTATATGCATGCGATACGGAGGCCAAAAAGGGGGGGAAATTCAATGTGGCCCATTTTTGTACGAAATTATGTTAATAAAAGGGGCACCCCCTTCTCATTTCATTCGGTAACAGTAAGCGCTGTGAAGCGCAGCAAGTGGAAGAAAGAAAAGAAATTAAAATGCAAATTCAAACATAAATTAAAAATTTTTTTTTTAAAATATTAAAAATAAATTTAAAAAAAAAATTTTTACATGAATTAATAAAAAAAAATATAAAATCACAATATCTTTTCTGCAGTTCCATTCCCATTTTTGAGTCGCAAAATGCCGAAGGGCATCATCCCGTGGCGCAAAAAAAACAAAAAACAAAAAAAAAAAAAAAAAAAAAAAAAAAAGGGAAAAAAACAAAAAACAAAAAAAAAAAAAAAAAAAAAAAAAAAAAAAAAAAAAAAAAAAAAGGTGAACGCTGCTGAATTCGCTTGATGGCTAGCCCGAAGAGCATACAAAAGGTTTACACAACTAATAAAAGTAGAGGTATGCTTAAGTCAGCCCCCATGGGCGCTAGGCCTATGGCCGGGAACACGGGTCAATCTATAACGCGCCCCCGCACGTTTTCACGTATTCGCTGTACGCACCACTTTGGAGGGGCATACCGAAACTGCTGACAAGCCAAAATGGAAAAAAAAAAAAAAAAAAAAAAATCGAAAAAAGCTACCCACATAGCAAAAAAAAAAAAATAATCGAAAAAAAGTCTGCCCCTGTTGGCGAAAAACACAAAACACAAAACACATTTTAACCCTCTCTCAAAAAAAAAAGAGAGAAAAAAAAAAAACTCCCTTTTAACAAGGACAAGCCCGATTTTACACAAACCTGCAACTACACCTTTTACAAATTTACTTATTCGTAAAAGCAGCATCACTCTCCTCAAACCTCTGTTAAATAAAACGGATTGACTCTAACCATGTGCGGCATCCTAGCCATTTTCCACTCGTCCATTGAAAGGCACCGACTGCGTAGGAAGGCCCTGGAGTTGTCAAAGAAGTACTGAGCGAGCGATGAGTGCTGGCCACGCCACGGCGGTGCGAATGAACTTTCTCATTGCGTGTTCGTGTAGTTGTAAATGGGCATGCAACGATTGTGTGGTATATTCGCGGTGGTGGTGATGGGGGGGGCGAGTTAGTCGTTTTCGCTTATTCACGAACCCGTTTTGCGTGCGTGGGTTTTGAATCAAACAGAGTGGGCACCCCCAAATGGGGGACACGGTACACAGGTGTGTACATGTTTTATATGTACACATGAACTTGCTCATTGTTTGGCAACGTACAGTAGGCTGCTTTTTTGCTCCCCACCCTACGCGTCACTTATTTATGTGGCCAGTTAGACAGTCCAAGGAGTGGACAAGACACTCCTTCCGTTCTCGTCTGCCTAAACGAGTGAATAGTGTTATATCTACCAAATGTTTGTGATTGTATGCGAATGATTTGTTAAAGGTTCATGGGCGGTGCTGCCTCCGTGCGAAGGGGTAGCTTTGCGTTGTGCCACTGAGTGGACACCATCCCGCGCCGCTTGCACGCGCCGACACCCCGCTTCGCTTCACTTCACTTTTGCGCAGGCTGAGGCACCGGGGCCCCGACTGGAACGGAATCGTGGTTGAGGATAATGAGGACGGAACGACAAACGTGCTGGCGCACGAACGGCTGGCCATTGTCGACGTGCTCTCGGGTCACCAGCCCCTCTACGACGACGCCAAGGAAGTGTGTCTCACAATAAACGGAGAGATCTACAACCACCTGGAGTTGCGAAAGCTCCTTCCTGAAGACACCATAAAAAATTTAACGAGCCAATCTGATTGTGCAGTGATTCCGAACCTGTACAAAAAGTATACTCATAAAATGCCATCCATGTTGAATGGAATTTTTGCTGGAGTTATAAGTGATAATAAGAAGAACACATTTTTTGCGTTCAGAGATCCTATAGGAGTTTGTCCTTTGTATATAGGATACGCATCTGATGGGTCCATTTGGTTTGCCTCGGAGTTTAAAGCACTAAAGGATAGCTGTGTTAGGTATGTGAACTTTCCTCCTGCGCATTATTACATCAACTGCAAAAATAAGGGGGAGTTCGTTCGTTACTTTAATCCTAACTGGTGGGAGCTAAGTGCTCCTATCCCCAACAATAAAGCCGACTTAGAACAGATTCGAGTGCACCTGGAGAAGGCTGTGGTGAAGAGGCTCATGGGGGATGTGCCCTTCGGGGTATTACTCTCCGGGGGGCTGGACTCTTCCATCGTGGCCGCGATAATTTGCAGACATTTGAAGAAGATCCACGGAGGGGAAAGTGGGACAAGTGCAACTCACCTCAGCAATAACGATGACGGTGGCAAAAATTCCACCGCTGCTTCTGTCCATCTGAAGAGCTTCTCCATCGGGTTGCGTAATTCGCCTGACTTGAAGGCCGCAAGAGAGGTTGCAAATTTTTTGGGGAGTCAACACACGGAGTTCCACTTTACCGTGGAGGAAGGAGTAGATTCACTGCACGATGTGATTTATCACATTGAAACGTACGACATTACAACCATCCGTGCATCGACCCCCATGTACATTCTTTCACGACTGATCAAAAGCAGTTGCGTGAAAATGGTTCTAAGTGGAGAAGGGGCGGACGAAATATTTGGAGGGTACCTCTACTTTCATAAGGCTCCTAACCGAGAAGAGTTTCACCGAGAGTTACAAAGGAAGGTGCATGACTTGCACATGTATGACTGTTTGAGGGCAAACAAATCTACCATGGCCTTTGGGATCGAAGCACGTGTTCCCTTCCTCGATCTTAACCTCTTAGATGTAGTAATGAATATTGACCCAAAAGAAAAAATGTGTTCAGAGGGACATATAGAAAAGGAAATTTTAAGACGCGCTTTCGCTGGCTATTTGCCTGACCATATTTTGTACAGGCAAAAGGAACAATTCTCTGATGGGGTTGGTTACAATTGGATTGATGGTTTGAAGGAGTATGCAGAGAGTAAAATTTCAGACATACAATTTTCACGCGCACCTTTTTTATTTCCATATAATACACCCAAGACGAAGGAGGCCTATTTGTACAGGTGCATTTTTTCTGAGTGTTTTCCGGAACAGTGTGCACAGGAGTCTGTGCCCGAGGGGTCCTCCATCGCCTGTTCATCAAGCAAGGCGGTCGAATGGGATGCGTCATTTAAGCAAAACCCAGATCAGTCGGGCAGGTCCGTGCTCGGTGTGCACCACAGCTCGAAGCAGTTCTCCGACGTGAAGCCTGTCCAGCTGCCCGACGATGAGAGCAAGGCGCTCCTCTCAAGCGCAAGCTGATTGGTCAGAACAAAAATATGGTCACTTTGCACCAACTGGTTGGGTGGAAGTGTGGCCCACTTGTTATGATTGCCTGGTGGCTACGTATGCAGGCGTCTATTTTTTTTTGCAGGGGATCCCCTTTTTCCCAGTCACCGCAACGTACCCATGTGTACATATATACATATGTATATTGTTGCAGCGGTGCAACATAAGATGGGAGGGACGCACACACGCACAATTGTATGCACTGCGAAAAAAACGTGGATGGATCCACCACCCACCCCTTTCCTAAACTTATGACGTACTTTAATTTTTACCTGAATGGTAAATAAGCATGTTTTGTACAAACCCAAATGGGTGAACTTTTTGTTTTTTTTTTTTTTTTTTAACCTTTTTTGCATGCCTGAACATTTTTCCCCTATGCACTGTGGGAACAATTCAATTTGGGTTTGCCGTTTGTCACTTGGGGAAGCGAGAATTGCACGGCATATTCGATGCTCTGTGGGTGTAGCAAAATAATGTGCGCACTTTTTTCGTGCCATACTTATACAATAAAGGTAGGGGAAGCCTTTTCTGCAAAAAAAAAACGCACAGGGTGTTGTTCCTCCTTAGCCAAGCGCTTTCCTCGAAAAAGTAGCCAAAATTTTTTTTTGTGTTTTTTTTTTACCTGACTGGTTCAGGCAATTTAATCCTTATTTTGCGTAAGCCGTGGGGATAAACACCATAAAGGTACATATGAGATACGTATGAGGGCTTCGTTTCCTTTGCAGCGACGGTATTCTCCTTTTTGGCTTTACGTTCGAAAGTTCCAAAGTGCGTTGACGCATTCACTATATATATGCCCCCCAAGCGTGCTTCCATTTTTGCCAACCCCTCGGTAAGGTACAGAAAAAAAAAAAAAAGCTTCTTACAAATCTTTGCGCACCTTTGGATTTGCCACAGTTTTTTGCAGGCATCCCCCTTTCTATACTGCACTTTGAACACTGCGATTGGTAGCGAATAAAAAAAAATGGTAGCCCATATATTTTTCCTCTTAAATTTTGTTTAAGCTTGCCCCCTTTCTTTTTCGCCGCGCGCCGCTACTTAGAGGTTTGCCAAGAAGTTATTCGCACGGGGGCGAACGGAACTGGATCCGTTTTTTTTATTTTGCCATTTTTTATGGGCACATGATGCATGCGCATACTTTATACGTACATGTACGCTTCTGGAGTATGCCGGGGTGATATGTGCATATTACGCTTCCTGCGCTTCTAGTGTATATGTGGCGTAGGTTGCGTGTCGTGGATATGGGAAAATATACTTCGCTGTTCCATCCGAGGGGGCAAAGGTGTTTTTACGAGGTACCGACGAGTTGTCAATTGGGGTGCACGTAACAGTCACGTGGCAGCTGATGAGCAGATTCACATATGCGCATCGTCGCTGCGTTAACGTGTTTCTTTTTCCCCCAGTGTTGGCAAATCTCTCTTCCGCTGAGTATGCATTTTTCATATGGCGGCTCTTCTTTGCTGTTTTTTTTTTTATGCCACGTGAAGCAAACGTTCAACGCTCCTATCGCAACTTGGCAAATAAAAAAAAAACACTGTGCTATTTTTACGTAACAAAATTATTTTTATTAAGGTACCTTTTTTTTTGCTCATCCTCATCGCAAGGTTTTTCCCCATTGCAAGATTTTTTTTTTTTTTTTTTTTTTTTTTTCTTTTCCTCCACTTCAGCCAACAGCAATAAGCTGCAGATATAAAGAGGAAACCAAATCTGTGATTTCTCTTGTGCCTCATTTTTTACGGCATTTTTTACGGCATTTTTTACGGCATTTTTTTCGTCCACACTGTTTTACGCTTATATTTTTCCTGGCCCCTTTGGGAAAAACAATCTTTTAACTGTAAATTATTACAAACAGGTAAGCAGAGATTATAAAAGAGTGAGCCCGCCGTTCGGCATACCAAAACAAAAAAAAAAAAAAAAGCGTATGCGTTGAAGGCGTTTGTGAGTACGTGATAATGCGCATGGATTGGCGTCAAACGGATTATTTGGAAGAGTGAATTGTAGAAGTACGCCTGTTCCATTGTGACCTTTCCCCACGTGACTGTGGTACTGCGCTGCTGGGCGACTGCGCCGAGGAGTGGTGGGCTCCCCTCCCCCCCGCATAAACGGGCGATCTTGGGGCCCCCCTGCATCATCCTCCTACATCCGCCTGACTCCGGATCAATTAAGCAGCAGTGAGCACATTTCCCCCCCCTTTCCCGTATTTCCTATGTCACCGCTCCTTCCCTAACGCAGCTACTGTTACATAACAAAATGGCAATGAAATACGTCGCGGCGTACCTCATGTGTGTTTTGGGAGGCAATGAAAATCCCACTGCAAAGGAAGTGAAGAAGGTTCTGGGTGCAGTGAACGCAGGAGTAGAGGATGAAGTACTGTCAAGCCTGATGGACTCACTGAATGGAAAATGTTACCATGAGTTAATTTCTGAAGGAATGAAAAAGTTACAAAATCTTGGTGGTGGTGGAGGCGGAGCTGCTGCCGTAGCAACAGCTGATACGGCTGCTGTCAAGGCCGAGGAGAAGAAGGAAGAGAAGAAGGAAGAGGAAGAAGAAGAGGAAGATGACTTAGGATTTTCGCTCTTTGGTTAAGCATGTTTATACGGTTGTGTGTACGTGTAACGGTAGGAGTGTAGTTGTATGTGTAACGCTTCTCTCTCCTTCCTGGCAATCCCACAAACGTGAACAGCCAAACGAAGCAAACCCCTTCTCTATCCGTTTCATGCGAGTTGCCCAGGTGCGCGTGGATGTACATATATATATATATATATATATATAGCTTAGCCTTTCGTTTTATTGCACAGCATATTTTATGGTGTTTTCTCCCATCGTGTTTTATATTTTATCGTCTTTTTTCTCTGCGAACTTGTGCGTGTTTCTTTCTCTTTTTTCTACTCTACTTCTTTCTTTCTTTTTTTCCTTTTTTTTTTTTTTTTTTTTTTTTTTTT